>NW_025746425.1:0-115761 GCF_021184085.1 Oncorhynchus gorbuscha
TCCCATGGTTTCCTGAATGCATATCTGCTATCATTGTAATTTGAATAGATCAGGGTTAGGGTTACTAAGCACTTTGCTGACTCTACAACAACACCACTGACAGCAATATCCATGGCTTTGCTGTGTAAACCAAGAGAAAAGGAAGAAGTTTGTCTTTACTAGTTCCCATAGCAACCATGGTACAATACAACCAAACAGTTTCTCCTGTAACAACTGATTATGTTGTGGGCCCTGCACATAATGCTAGGAAAGTCAAAACGTTTTGTGTTGATGTCAAATGACCATTGGTGATTTTTGTTATTAAGTTTGACAGCCGCAAATAACTGTTGACTTTTTTTGTTGATGTCATCAGCCAGTCTTGTTGCTGATTCACGTTGTTATGTACGTTGTTATGTATGTCTCATTGAGTACAGCTAACCAGTTATAGGACCTCTTGATAGACTTGTAGTTGAATAGGACTAGATTGAATAAAAATAAATACAATGTACACAGTTTCTCCTGTCCTCAGCAAATGCAGGTTGATGGCCATGACTCATGTTGTCTTCTGCTCTATCCCCCCCCCCAGTATGGATGACTCCAACAAGAAACCAGGGACCCCTGGAACACCGGGCTCTCAGGATCTGGAAGCAGCCCTGCGACGTCTCTCCCTGCGGCGGGACAACTACCTGAGCGACGGCGGTTCTTCGAGGAGGAGAGGGATCGGAAGCTCCAGGGGCTGGTGGAGAAAGGGGGAGAGGTGTACAACGGCAGTATGACCCCCACAGAGGCATCATGTCCCTGGGAGGAACCCACCCTCTTCCATCTGGTCTGGGTACTCCTTCAGCTCCCGCTCCTACCTGCCGGAGAAGCTGCAGATCGTCAAGCCACTGGAAGGTGACTCCTCCCCACCACCTTTCACCCTGCTGCTGGTTGACACAGTACTCCTTCTACTTCTGACTCACCCAGCCCCCGCTGCTGGTTCCACATCTACACAGTTAGTTGAGGCTCACACACATCACACCGAATGTGGATCTAGTCTGCGTCTGCTGATCGTTCAGCACGCTGTGTTTTAGGGACCACCCGCTGTCGACATCTGCCTGCCAAAACTCTTTAAGTGATTCTACATAATAAATATGCCAAGTTCCAGAAACTGTTATTGGTGTGTCTGAGCCTTTACTTAGTTAGACCGGCCCACCTCTAGCCCTGCCAAACACATTAGTTTAACCTGGTTTAGTTATCATCATGCACAGCAAATCCAGACCTGTTGCTGGTCTTTTCCACGGCATCGTTGAGGCCCTGTGCCTCTCATCCTATGTTTTATCAAGGAGAGATTACATTAAACAGCCATACAGCCTGTTACTCTAATGTCCATGTCAAATCATCTCCAAACATATCAGGCATCTTCAAAAAGCTGTCGAGAGATTTGCTACACATTTGTGTTATATCTCCTGAAAGAACCTGAATGCAACTGTTTGAAATACAAGTTGGATTCTGTGTTTGACTCGATAGATGCACTTATACATCAGGTATGAAGCACACAATTAACCAAATAAAATAAGTTCTTGGGACGTAGTCACTGTCAGGTTATACAGTAGTAGGAAACATCTAGTAGAGTATCTAATCTGGGTCTCTAGTGCCACCTGGTGACAACACTATTAACATGCACAATGAATCAACACTTGTGAGTTCATTACATTATTACACTGTTATTACAATATCGTTACACTACCATTTATTACATTATTACGCTATAATAATACACAGATTAATTACATTATCATTGTAACTATAATTTATTACATTATCATTACACTGAGATTAATTGCATTGCCATTACACTATAATAATATATAAATAATATATACTCATAGTTATTACATTATCGTTACACTATAATAATATATGCTCATATTTATTACATTATCATTACACTTTAATAATATATGCGTGTCTAACGTTTGATATTCTCCCTTCCAGGCTCGGCCACCCTGCACCAGTGGCAGCAGCTGGCCCAGCCCAACCTGGGTGGGATCCTGGACACGCGGCCTGGTGTGGTCACTAAGGGCTTCCGTCCTCTGGAACTAGACCTGGAGCACATGTACCTGTTCACTGACTTTGAGGAGGAGGACTTTGAGGTAGTGGAGGAGTCTGACCACCTGTCTGTCTCAGGCTCTACCCCGACTGTAGTGGCATCTCCATCCTCAGCCGGCAGGGCCTCCGTACCCGCTCCTCCTCCTGCTCCTCCTCCTGCAGTGGCAGATTCATCAACAACAACCTTCCAGAGGGAGAAGCCAGGGAAGAGGGCGAGACAGGCCCAGGCAGCACATCACTGTCGTCCCCTGCACCTCCAGACAGCAAGAACCAGGAGAACCAGGATCAGGCTGCAGCCGCTGACGGGGTGCCCGGTGAGGGAGCCTGCTAAATGGGTCACACAGGCACCGGACGTCCCTAGCCCTCCCTTCTACCTCAGGATATTGGGGCATTCATTGGCCATAGCCATCCCCTCCTCGCCTGCCCGTCGGTCCCCGATCCCTCCACGCTCATGCACACATCTCCAGACACACCCACCTCATCCAGATGTGTCCAGACATACCCACCTCGTCCAGACACACCCACCTCATCCAGACGTGTCCAGACATACCCACCTCGTCCAGACACACCCACCTCATCCAGACGTGTGACTACCTCATCCAGTCCAGACACACCCACCTCATCCAGACCTACTTTTGAGTGTATTGAGTTGAATTTATTTCAGTATTGTGTTTAATCTCCACCTCATATTTGCACGGTTCCTAAAATCTCAAGATCCTTCCTTCCAAATTCAGATTCATTTGAATTCTCCAGTTCTGATCACCACTTCCGTCCACTCAAGTCATTTGTGTCCCATCTGGTGTCAAATCATGTTGTTGTGATTTTGTTCTCGTCTTCCATCACAACATTCTTCATCTCAAAGGCATGAAGAACACTCAAAAAGCCAAGTATTAGAGATGTCCTATGTTAGTGTAAACCTACATAGTGATGTAGTATATACGTATTACACATACACACACACACACACTCTCCAGATGGAATATGTACAACCTATGGCCAGTGTCCAGGTCTCTGTGGTTTGGTTGTCGTGATATCAGATGACGTGATCTGTTAACAACGTGCTCTCACAGCTGTCCAGTCCACATGACACTACTGTCATCCCAAATGGCCCCCTATTCCCTATACAATGACCTATTTCAACCATGGCCCATAGTGCTCTGGTTAAAAGTAGTATACTATATAGTGAGTAGGGGACCATTTGGGAAACATGTTCAGTCCATGACCCTGTTTCCTAGGAATGATTATGGAGTGGTGTGAATTTCACCTCATCTCCTGCCTTTGACATTAAGCTGCAGAGTCCCCACACAGCTCCAAACAGTCAACACTGCAGAGTCCCCACACAGCTCCAAACAGTCAACACTGCAGAGAGTCCCCACACAGCTCCAAACAGTCAACACTGCAGAGTCCCCACACAGCTCCAAACAGTCAACACTGCAGAGTCCCCACACAGCTCCAAACAGTCAACACTGCAGAGTCCCCACACAGCTCCAAACAGTCAACACTGCAGAGTCCCCACACAGCTCCAAACAGTCAACACTGCAGAGTCCCCACACAGCTCCAAACAGTCAACACTGCAGAGTCCCCACACAGCTCCAAACAGTCAACACTGCAACAGCTCCAAACACAACACTGCAGAGTCCCCACACAGCTCCAAACAGTCAACACTGCAGAGTCCCCACACAGCTCCAAGCAGTCAACACTGCAGAGTCCCCACACGGCTCCAAACAGTCAACACTGCAGAGTCCAAGCAGTCAACACTGCAGAGTCCACACACGGCTCCAAGCAGTCAACACTGCAGAGTCCACACACGGCTCCAAGCAGTCAACACTGCAGAGTCCCCACACGGCTCCAAACAGTCAACACTGCAGAGTCCAAACAGTCAACACTGCAGAGTCCACACACGGCTCCAAGCAGTCAACACTGCAGAGTCCATACAGTCAACACTGCAGAGTCCACACACTGCTCCAAACAGTCAACACACCACTTCTCTCCAGTGCTTTTAGTTCAACCTGCATTGTGTTCCCTATGGAGAATCCCTATGTTAGAGTGGAACACTAATTCATGCCTGGGATATTAGGAATCTGCTGAGATCATTGAGATCTAATTGTTTTCAGTGGTTTAAAACGGCTTCTTCAGGCAAAAATACAGCGGTTTCATCTTTGCAATTGATGCAGCTTTAAACCATCCACTCTGTCTTTGAGTGTCTGATTTTAAGTTTTGTGTTTAAAAGAATATTGGTTCCTCTGCCCAATACTAACCCTCTACCCTTCCCCTCTCTCTCTCCCTCTCTTCCCTTCTCTCTCTTCCTGTCTACAGCCCACTTCCCTGGTAAATGCATGTCCAACACCAGCTCCACCTATACCTTCACCACCTGTCGGATCATGCACCCTCAGACGAGCTGACCAGAGTCACCCCCAGGTTAGACAACCCTCTTACCCCACACTGGTGGAGTCCCAAATGGCTTCCCTATCCACTGTGGGACCTGGACCAAAGCAGTGCACTACGTGGTCCTTCTGTAGCTCAGTTGGTAGAGCATGGCGCTTGTAACGCCAGGGTAGTGGGTTCGATCCCCCGGGACCACCCATACGTAGAATGTATGCACACATGACTGTAAGTCGCTTTGGATAAAAGCGTCTGCTAAATGGCATATATTATTATTATATTATACAGCATATAGGGAAAAGAGTGCCATTGGAGATGCATGCTGACACTGCAGTGTACCCCTGTAGCCACTAGGTGGCAGTGTCTGTCAACCGCTACCACTGCAGACAGTGGAAACCTCCTTGGCTTTCAGCATTGGGCTGAGAATGATAATACAGAGAGGATCATAATAAACCCATATTGCTGAAGGAAATAGTGACTTAGATTTTACAGTAATTCATATTATTAATCTAAGTTAGTCTTGATTTCGTTCACAAGTACGTTTTCCTTTGCCCTGGCTGAGCCATGGTGTGTTTAACACATGCCCACTGTCTGACAGCTATAATTGCCCCTCCTGAATAAAGATGATTGAATTGTATTGAATTGCCCCCATCCCTTCCAGGTCATGTGATGAGGAAGAGGAAGCCGCTCTCTATCATGTTGTTCTGAAGGCTGATTTAGAGCAGCAGGCCCACTGAGCCACGCCCTCCCGCCCTGTGGGTGAGACCTGTCGCATGTCACATGACTAGTAGCGTGGCCTCATTGTAGGGGATTTGGGGTCTGACTCTGTAGTGTTGGGGTTGTTCCGGGAATAACAAAGCCTGCCTCGCTGTCCCCTTCTAACTATTCTGCTTCCTTTGGTCTCTAAACCCTCTAACCCCCTCCTGCCAACTGTCAATCAAACAAATCTAGAACAGCTCTGCCCCAACGGGCTGAGACTCTAATCAATGACGATCAGATGAAAATGTCTTCCATAATATAATGATTGGGCCCTGGCCTTGATTCATACAACTTGATTGTGGTCTGATGATTGATGCTAAAAGCTTGTGGGTGTTCATTGCTTCCAGAACTATGTTTGGAACAGTGTTCATAACACTGGTTTGTATAATTACCGGTGTGTTAGCACTGTGTCTCTGATTTCCTTTGGGGGTTTTCCAGGAAACGTTATCTGGGGTTGAAATAGCATGTGTTTGGGGTAACATCCAGATAACCTTGTCAAAGTGTCCCATTGATTTGTCTGTTGGTTTCTGAATCAAATAGTCAGTGAGGTGTTAATATTGTTTTCTATTTGATCTGATATTGATATGGGCAGTGATTGGTTAGTTCATTTACATTGTACCAGGAAGCTCCATTTTATTGTACTAGTCTGCATCAGTTTGTGTGCTAAAAAAGGAAACTAACATTGATGATCAATGATGGTCAGACTAAAATCAACCTATTGAATAGCTATTGTGTGGTCTAGGCTCTAGAAGGATCTATTGTGTGGTCTAGGCTCTAGAAGGATCTATTGTGTGGTCTAGGCTCTAGAAGGATCTATTGTGTGGTCTAGGCTCTAGAAGGATCTATTGTGTGGTCTAGGCTCTGGCTGTGTCTGTCAAAGCTGAGGAGCATAGCTGACCGTATGGCAGCATGGCTGACTGTATAGCTGACTGTACAGCTGACTGTATAGCTGACTGTACAGCTGACTGTATAGCTGTATAGCTGACTGTGTGGCAGAATGTATAGCAGTATAGCTGACTGTAAAGCTGACTGTATAACAGTTTAGCTGACTGTATAACAGTTTAGCTGACTGTATAACTGTATAGCTGACTGTATAACAGTATAGCTGACTGTATAACAGTATAGCTGACTGTATAACTGTATAGCTGACTGTATAGCTGGCTGTATAGCTGGCTGTATAGCTGGCTGTATAGCTGGCTGTATAGCTGACTGTGTGGCAGAATGTATAGCAGTATAGCTGACTGTAAGCTGTATAGCTGACTGTGTGGCAGAAGTATAGCTGACTGTAGCTGACTGTATAGCTGACTGTATAACAGTTTAGCTGACTGTATAACAGTATAGCTGACTGTATAACAGTATAGCTGACTGTATAACAGTATAGCTGACTGTATAGCTGACTGTATAGCTGACTGTGTGGCAGAATGTATAGCAGTATAGCTGACTGTAACAGTATAGCTGACTGTAACAGTATAGCTGACTGTATAACAGTATAGCTGACTGTATAACAGTACGCTGACTGGCTGACTGTATAACAGTGTGGCTGACTGTATAGCGCTATGGCTGACAGTATAGCAGTATGGCTGACTGTGGCTGACTGTATAGCTGTATGGCTGACTGTATAGCAGTATGGCTGACTGTATAGCGCTATGGCTGACTGTATAGCGCTATGGCTGACTGTATAGCGCTATGGCTGACTGTATAGCGCTATGGCTGACTGTATAGCGCTGGCTGACTGTATAGCAGTATGGCTGACTGTATGGCTGACTGTATAGCAGTATGGCTGACTGTATAGCAGTATGGCTGACTGTGTAGAGCTAGTAGCAGTATAGCTGACTATATTGCTGACTGTATGGCAGTATGGCTGACTGTGTTGCTGACTGTATAGCTGACTGTATTGCTGACTGTATAACAGGATAGCTGACTGTATAGCGGTGTGGCTGACTGTATAACAGTATAGCTGACTGTAACAGTATAGCTGACTGTATAACAGTATAGCTGACTGTATAACAGTATAGCTGACTGTATAACAGTATAGCTGACTGTATAACAGTACGCTGACTGGCTGACTGTATAGCGGTGTGGCTGACTGTATAGCAGTATGGCTGAGTGTATCACAGTATAGCTGACTGTATTGCTGACTGTATAACAGGATAGCTGACTGTGGCTGACTGTATAGCTGTGTGGCTGACTGTATAGCTGTGTGGCTGACTGTATAGCTGTGTGGCTGACTGTATAGCTGTGTGGCTGACTGTATAGCTGTGTGGCTGACTGTATAGCTGTGTGGCTGACTGTATGGCGGTATAGCTGACTGTATTGCTAACTGTATGGCAGTATAGCTGACTGTATTGCTGACTGTATAACAGGATAGCTGACTGTATTGCTGACTGTATTGCTAACTGTACGGCAGTATAGCTGACTGTATAACAGGATAGCTGACTGGCTGACTGTATTGCTGTGTGGCTGACTATAGCTGTGTGGCTGACTGTATTGCTAACTGTATAGCAGTATAGACTGTATTGCTAACCGTATGGCAGTATAGCTGACTGTATTTGTGACTGTATAACAGGATAGCTGACTGTGTGGCTGACTGTATAGCGGTGTGGCTGACTGTATAGCGGTGTGGCTGACTGTATAGCGGTGTGGCTGACTGTATGGTTGACTGTATGGCAGCATAGCTGACTGTATAGCTGACTGTATAGCTGGTTGTATAGCTGACTGTGTGGCAGAATGTATAACAGTATAGCTGACTGTAAAGCTGACTGTATAACAGTATAGCTGACTGTATAACAGTATAGCTGACTGTATAACAGTATAGCTGACTGTATAACAGTATAGCTGACTGTATAACAGTATAGCTGACTGTATAGCTGACTGTATAGCTGACTGTGTGGCAGAATGTATAGCTGACTGTGTGGCAGAATGTATAGCTGACTGTAAAGCTGACTGTATAGCTGACTATAACAGTATAGCTGACTGTAACAGTATAGCTGACTGTAACAGTATAGCTGACTGTAACAGTATAGCTGACTGTAACAGTATAGCTGACTGTATAACAGTATAGCTGACTGTAACAGTACGCTGACTGGCTGACTGTATAGCAGTGTGGCTGACTGTATAACGCTATGGCTGACAGTATAGCAGTATGGCTGACTGTGGCTGACTGTATAGCTGTATGGCTGACTGTATAGCGCTATGGCTGACTGTATAGCAGTATGGCTGCCTGTATAGCAGTATGGCTGACTGTATAGCAGTATGGCTAGCAGTATAGCTGACTATATTGCTGACTGTATGGCAGTATGGCTGACTGTATTGCTGACTGTATAGCTGACTGTATTGCTGACTGTATAACAGGATAGCTGACTGTATAGCGGTGTGGCTGACTGTATAGCAGTATGGCTGACTGTAACAGGACAGCTGACTGTATAGCGGTGTGGCTGACTGTATAACAGTATAGCTGACTGTATAACAGTACGCTGACTGGCTGACTGTATAGCGGTGTGGCTGACTGTATAGCAGTATGGCTGAGTGTATCACAGTATAGCTGACTGTATTGCTGACTGTATAACATGATAGCTGACTGTGGCTGACTGTATAGCTGTGTGGCTGACTGTATAGCTGTGTGGCTGACTGTATAGCTGTGTGGCTGACTGTATAGCTGTGTGGCTGACTGTATAGTGGTATGGCTGACTGTATGGCGGTATAGCTGACTGTATTGCTAACTGTGGTGGCAGTATAGCTGACTGTATTGCTGACTGTATAACAGGATAGCTGACTGTATTGCTAACTGTATGGCAGTATAGCTGTATTGCTAACTGTATGGCAGTATAGCTGACTGTATTGCTAACTGTATGGCAGTATAGCTGACTGTATTGCTAACTGTATGGCAGTATAGCTGACTGTATTGCTAACTGTATAGCAGTATAGCTGACTGTATAACAGGATAGCTGACTGGCTGACTGTATAGCTGTGTGGCTGACTATAGCTGTGTGGCTGACTGTATTGCTAACTGTAGAGCAGTATAGCTGACTGTATTGCTAACCGTATGGCAGTATAGCTGGCTGTATTTGTGACTGTATAACAGGATAGCTGACTGTGTGGCTGACTGTATAGCGGTGTGGCTGACTGTATAGCGGTATGGCTGACTGTATGGCAGCATAGCTGACTGTATAGCTGGTTGTATAGCTCAGTTGGTAGAGCATGGTGCTTGTAACGCCAGGGTAGTGGGTTCGATCCCCGGGACCACCCATACGTAGAATGTATGCACACATGACTGTAAGTCGCTTTGGATAAAAGCGTCTGCTAAATGGCATTTTTTTTTTTTTTTTTTTTTTGACTGTGTGGCAGAATGTATAGCAGTATAGCTGACTGTAAAGCTGACTGTATAACAGTATAGCTGACTGTATACACAGTATAGCTGACTGTATACACAGTATAGCTGACTGTATACACAGTATAGCTGACTGTATACACAGTATAGCTGACTGTATACACAGTATAGCTGACTGTATACACAGTATGGCTGACTGTATAGCAGTGTGGCTGACTGTATAGCAGTGTGGCTGACTGTATAGCAGTATGGCTGACTGTATAGCAGTGTGGCTGACTGTATAGCAGTGTGGCTGACTGTATAGCAGTGTGGCTGACTGTATAGCGCTATGGCTGACTGTATAGCAGTCTGACTGACTGTATAGCGCTATGGCTGACTGTGGCTGACTGTATAGCAGTATGGCTGACTGTGGCTGACTGTATAGCGCTATGGCTGACTGTATAGCCCTATGGCTGACTGTATAGCGCTATGGCTGACTGTATAGCTCTATGGCTGACTGTATAGCAGTATGGCTGACTGTATAGCGCAATGGCTGACTGTATAGCGCAATGGCTAGCAGTATAGCTGACTATATTGCTGACTGTATGGCAGTATGGCTGACTGTATGGCAGTATAGCTGACTGTATTGCTAACTGTATTGCTGACTGTATAACAGGATAGCTGACTGTGGCTGACTGTATAGCTGTGTGGCTGACTGTATAGCTGTGTGGCTGACTGTATAGCTGTGTGGCTGACTGTATAGCTGTGTGGCTGACTGTATAGCTGTGTGGCTGACTGTATAGCTGTGTGGCTGACTGTATAGCTGTGTGGCTGACTGTATAGCTGTGTGGCTGACTGTATAGCTGTGTGGCTGACTGTATGGCTGACTGTATGGCAGTATGGCTGACTGTATTGCTAACTGTATGGCAGTATAGCTGACTGTATTGCTAACTGTATGGCAGTATAGCTGACTGTATTGCTAACTGTATAGCAGTATGGCTGACTGTATTGCAAACTGTATGGCAGTATAGCTGACTGTATTGCTAACTGTATAGCAGTATAGCTGACTGTATTTGTGACTGTATACCAGGATAGCTGACTGTGTGGCTGACTGTATAGCGGTGTGGCTGACTGTATAGCGGTGTGGCTGACTGTATAGCGGTGTGGCTGACTGTATTGCTGACTGTATAGCAGTATTGCTGACTGTATAGCAGTATTGCTGACTGTATAGTGGTATGGCTGACTGTATAACAGGATAGCTGACTGTATTGCTAACTGTATGGCAGTATAGCTGACTGTATTGCTAACTGTATGGCAGTATAGCTGACTGTATTGCTAACTGTATGGCAGTATAGCTGACTGTATTGCTAACTGTATGGCAGTATAGCTGACTGGCTAACTGTATAGCAGTATAGCTGACTGGCTGTGTGGCTGACTGTATTGCTAACTGTAGAGCAGTATAGCTGACTGTATTGCTAACTGTAGAGCAGTATAGCTGACTGTATTGCTAACCGTATGGCAGTATAGCTGACTGTATTTGTGACTGTATAACAGGATAGCTGACTGTGTGGCTGACTGTATAGCGGTGTGGCTGACTGTATGGCTGACTGTATGGCAGCATAGCTGACTGTATAGCTGGTTGTATAGCTGACTGTGTGGCAGAATGTATAGCAGTATAGCTGACTGTAAAGCTGACTGTATACACAGTATAGCTGACTGTATACACAGTATAGCTGACTGTATACACAGTATAGCTGACTGTGGCTGACTGTATAGCTGACTGTGGCTGACTGTATAGCAGTGTGGCTGACTGTATAGCAGTGTGGCTGACTGTATAGCAGTGTGGCTGACTGTATAGCAGTGTGGCTGACTGTATAGCAGTGTGTCTGACTGTGGCTGACTATAGCAGTATGGCTGACTGTGGCTGACTGACTATGGCTGACTGTATAGCGCTATGGCTGACTGTATAGCGCTATGGCTGACTGTATAGCAGTCTGACTGACTGTATAGCGCTATGGCTGATTGTGGCTGACTGTATAGCAGTATGGCTGACTGTGGCTGACTGTATAGCGCTATGGCTGACTGTATAGCGCTATGGCTGACTGTATAGCGCTATGGCTGACTGTATAGCTCTATGGCTGACTGTATAGCTCTATGGCTGACTGTATAGCAGTATGGCTGACTGTATAGCGCAATGGCTGACTGTATAGCGCAATGGCTAGCAGTATAGCTGACTATATTGCTGACTGTATGGCTGACTGTATGGCAGTATAGCTGACTGTATTGCTAACTGTATAGCTGACTGTATTGCTGACTGTATAACAGGATAGCTGACTGTGGCTGACTGTATAGCTGTGTGGCTGACTGTATAGCTGTGTGGCTGACTGTATAGCTGTGTGGCTGACTGTATAGCTGTGTGGCTGACTGTATAGCTGTGTGGCTGACTGTGTGGCTGACTGTATAGCTGTGTGGCTGACTGTATAGCTGTGTGGCTGACTGTATAGCTGTGTGGCTGACTGTATAGCTGTGTGGCTGACTGTATAGCTGTGTGGCTGACTGTATGGCTGACTGTATGGCAGTATGGCTGACTGTATTGCTAACTGTATGGCAGTATAGCTGACTGTATTGCTAACTGTATGGCAGTATAGCTGACTGTATTGCTGACTGTATAGCAGTATGGCTGACTGTATTGCAAACTGTATGGCAGTATGGCTGACTGTATTGCAAACTGTATGGCAGTATAGCTGACTGTATTGCAAACGGTATGGCAGTATAGCTGACTGTATTGCTAACTGTATAGCAGTATAGCTGACTGTATTTGTGACTGTATAACAGGATAGCTGACTGTGTGGCTGACTGTATAGCGGTGTGGCTGACTGTATAGCGGTGTGGCTGACTGTATAGCGGTGTGGCTGACTGTATAGCGGTGTGGCTGACTGTATAGCGGTGTGGCTGACTGTATAGCGGTGTGGCTGACTGTATAGCGGTGTGGCTGACTGTATAGCGGTGTGGCTGACTGTATTGCTGACTGTATAGCGGTATGGCTGACTGTATAGCGGTATGGCTGACTATATAGCGGTGTGGCTGACTGTATAGCGGTGTGGCTGACTGTATAGCGGTGTGGCTGACTGTATTGCTGACTGTATAGCAGTATTGCTGACTGTATAGCAGTATTGCTGACTGTATAGCAGTATGGCTGACTGTATAGCAGTATGGCTGACTGTATAGCTGTGTGGCTGACTGTATAGCAGTGTGGCTGACTGTATAGCAGTGTGGCTGACTGTATAGCAGTGTGGCTGACTGTATAGCAGTGTGGCTGACTGTATAGCAGTGTGGCTGACTGTATAGCTGTGTGGCTGACTGTATAGCTGTGTGGCTGACTGTATAGCTGTGTGGCTGACTGTATAGCTGTGTGGCTGACTGTATAGTACTATGGCTGACTGTATAGCAGTATGGCTGACTGTATGGCTGACTGTATAGCGGTGTGGCTGACTGTATAGCGGTGTGGCTGACTGTATAGCGGTGTGGCTGACTGTATAGCGGTGTGGCTGACTGTATAGCGGTGTGGCTGACTGTATAGCTTACTGTATAGCTGACTATTGCTGACTGTATAGCAGTATGGCTGACTGTATAGCAGTATGGCTGACTGTATAGCTTACTGTATAGCTGACTATTGCTGACTGTATAGCAGTATGGCTGACTGTATAGCAGTATAGCTGACTGTATAGCTTACTGTATAGCTGACTATTGCTGACTGTATAGCAGTATGGCTGACTGTATAGCAGTATGGCTGACTGTATAGCTGACTGTATAGCTGACTATTGCTGACTATATAACAGTATGGCTGACTGTATGGAAGACTGTATAACTGTATGGCTGACTGTATATCAGTATGGCTGTGTGGCTGACTGTATAGCTGTGTGGCTGACTGTATAGCTGTGTGGCTGACTGTATAGCTGTGTGGCTGACTGTATAGCTGTGTGGCTGACTGTATAGTACTATGGCTGACTGTATAGCAGTATGGCTGACTGTATGGCTGACTGTATAGCGGTATGGCTGACTGTATAGCGGTATGGCTGACTGTATAGCGGTGTGGCTGACTGTATAGCGGTGTGGCTGACTGTATAGCGGTGTGGCTGACTGTATAGCGGTGTGGCTGACTGTATAGCAGTATGGCTGACTGTATAGCAGTATGGCTGACTGTATAGCAGTATAGCTGACTGTATAGCTTACTGTATAGCTGACTATTGCTGACTGTATAGCAGTATGGCTGACTGTATAGCAGTATGGCTGACTGTATAGCTGACTGTATAGCTGACTATTGCTGACTATATAGCAGTATGGCTGACTGTATGGAAGACTGTATAACTGTATGGCTGACTGTATATCAGTATGGCTGTATGGCTGACTGTATAGCAGTATAGCTGACTGTATTTCTGACTGTATAGCGGTGTGTGACGTTCTGTGTGTGTCCCTCTCATCTCCCTCTTTCAGCCTTATGTCGGGCCCTACTGCCTCCTGCGTCATGACCAGCAGCAGCAGCGTCAGATCTACACCCTGCTCAACTCCTTGCACCCCGCGTCGCCTCAGCCTGGCAGCCGAGTCCTTCACCAACCTGAGAGACTCCACCAAGACCATGAGCACTAGTGGAGGTCTGGTGCGGCTCCTCCAGGAGCGAGGCATCTCTGCAGCAGTCTACAACCCTCAGAGCTGGGACCGGGCAGACTGTAGCACCTCCATCCCCACTGGGGGGCTACCGTCGCTTCTACCGCCGCGGCCCCCTGACACCCTACCCTCCACGCCGCCCAACTCCCCAACCCACCGCTCCCTATGTGCCAAACCCAGCAGCCCCGTTGGCCCCTTCGAACTCAGTCCCAGCGCCCCGCCCTATGACAACTTCCTGGCATCGAAGCCGGCCAGCTCCATCCTGAAGGAGGTGAGGGCAGAGGCCCAGAGCAGTGAGTCAGCAGACAGCGAGTGTCAGACTGACGTCAGCGTCCACAATCTGAAGCTGGTGGACAAGCTGAAGCGCTTCAGCGTGGCTGGGGCCAGCCCCTCTTTATCAGGGGCCACGGGGCCCACCATGCTGGGGCCCCTCAGCGGCCTCCACCGCCCTTCCCACTTCTGCCCTTCTGTGGTGACCAGTCCCATAGGGGGCCTCGGCCCCGCTCTGAACGCAGGCATCCGCCGTAACCGCAGCTACCCGGCCATGGTAGGGGCCGGCATGGCTATGAAGGGCCCGGGGCCCCAAAGCCCCACAGACATGCTCCTGGCTTCTTCCTCCAAGCTCCCCAGACAGACTAGTCTCAATGATGGGTGAATGAATGTTGACTTTTCTCTTCTGTCTGTCACCTGTCAGATGAGTTGGATGTATATATAGCTGCTGTATGAGTCCCCGGTCTGTGACAAATCAACTCTGTGCCTGAAAGAGATGCCCTTTCTTTTTACAGTGCATTTTGTATCAATGCTAATTATTTTGTCTTTCTTTCTCTATTCTGTCTCTCTCTCCTCTCCTGTCCCCTTTCTCTATTCTGTCTCCCTCTCCTGTCCTCTCCTCTATTCTGTCTCTCTCCTCTCCTGTCCTCTTTCTCTATTCTCTCTCTCTCTCCTGTCCTCTTTCTCTATTCTCTCTCTCCTCTCCTGTCCTCTTTCTCTATTCTGTTTCACTATTCTGTCTCTCTCTCCTCTCCTGTCCTCTTTCTCTATTCTGTCCTCTCGCTCTATTCTGTCTCCATCTCCTTTCCTCTCCTCTCCTCTGTCCTCTTTTCTCTCTGCTTACAAGCCTCAGTAAATAGTACCTTGATGTGTTATTGTTTAGTTGTTGATTGGCCCTGCAGATCGGTAGGCTGAAGATGTACTGTAGCACCTGTTATCTGTTTAGGAAACGGAGCGCTTCCAAGCCCAGGTAAACTCATATTAAACATCTATTTATTTTATTCCCAGGTCCAAACGTATACATGTAGAGATAAAGCACTGTCTCTTCCTGTTAATTAGCTAATGAGTGGCAAGCAGTACCAACGATCACACCTTAACTGGTATTTAAGGGTGTTCAGTGACATCATGACAATATGCACATAACGAAGACCTTTATTGAGGAAACGAAATGTTGGAGGTACAGTATTCATACTACTAGCTAGCACAATACTGGGCAACAACACATGTTATTCACCTCAAAGTTGATCCAAATAAAGAGTGGGAAGGAGCCACACTTGAAGCCAAGAGGGATGCATGGATGTTTGCCGTGAATGAATAGGCTGTGGTTTGAACTTGGATACATTGTAACAGACCAACATGATTTATAGACATTTGTGTGCAGTGCGAGTATGTGAGCATGTGTGTGTGTATAAAGTTGTTGAAAGATTTACCTATAGGCCTATATAGTCTAAGAAAGGCTTGAGTCATTTGGTTAAGGTGATAATCAGATATACAGGACATTTCAACCAGGGCCCACTAACTGCTGTCTCCCATTACAAAAGGTGTGTAGAAGAGTTCTCTGGAATGGACGCGGTTGACTTTTATGAGAGAAACATTATACAAGTTAGATTTTTCTTCTGACTTTCATCTTTCTGGTAACAAGCTTTGGTGACTGAACTGTTAGCTTTAAACTAAAGCCTCTGTACTGTAAATGAAGTTGTGGAATGGAGAGCTGGAGGGAATACGTCCTAGTGCCTCATACTTTACATAGTTCCATTGTTGTTGGACTGACTGATCTGTCTGGTTCCTCCCTGGTATGAGCAGACAACTGCTTTGTGTTCTGAGGTTATCCTCCTCCTCGAGTTTTAACTTGAACTGCAGAGAAGATGAGCTCTCATTACATCTTGGATAGATGCAGTATATGTGTTGAAATAAAGAAGAAACGCCTAGTATTTATCATTAACTTCTGACAAAAGTAGAGATTGGTCCTTGCTGACATTGTGTGTAACTTGAAAAGCCTTTGAATGTATTGATTAACAGCAGAAAATATGAAGTCCATGTGTGTCTGTTGATTTAAATGATGCTTTTACTGCATTTCAACCACAAAGGGAATTATTATTATACTACTTGTACATTGTAAATGGTATGTATGCAATGCATTTAGCCATGTTAACTCTTTTTTAATAAACTAGAATATATATATATATATAAGGGACAAAAATGTTGTTCAGGCCATGAAGTGGTCAGAACACTGGTTTAAAAACAAGGGTTTTGTGTTCCAGAATTTCAAGAGCACCAATTTGCAAAAAAGGCTTTTATCAATAAAACAATTGATATGACCTGCTTGCTTTCATGTCTTTTATTTATCTGTCTATGTAGTGTTGGTTGGAGTTCACTACAGACAAAATAATAACATCATGTTTGGAGCACAAATCACCAGAAATCCTCATGATAATGAACCGTGTTTGAAGACATGTACTTGACAACTGTTGTTTCATGGTGTTTCACCATACTGGTGCCCACACAGCTTTATGAGGACAATATGGACCGAGCTACAACACGTGTTCACATGGGAAAGATCTTGTCCTCAGTTTCATGGTGTTTCTCCATACTGGTGCCCACACAGCTTTATGAGGACAATATGGACCGAGCTACAACACGTGTTCACATGGGAAAGATCTTGTCCTCAGTTTCATGGTGTTTCTCCATACTGGTGCCCACACAGCTTTATGAGGACAATATGGACCGAGCTACAACACGTGTTCACATGGGAAAGATCTTGTCCTCAGTTTCATGGTGTTTCTCCATACTGGTGCCCACACAGCTTTATGAGGACAATATGGACCGAGCTACAACACGTGTTCACATGGGAAAGATCTTGTCCTTAGTTTCATGGTGTTTCTCCATACTGGTGCCCACACAGCTTTATGAGGACAATATGGACCGAGCTACAACACGTGTTCACATGGGAAAGATCTTGTCCTCAGTTTCATGGTGTTTCTCCATACTGGTGCCCACACAGCTTTATGAGGACAATATGGACAGCTACAACACGTGTTCACATGGGAAAGATCTTGTCCTCAGTTTCAGTTTCATGGTGTTTCACCATACTGGTTCACATGGGAAAGATCTTGTCCTCAGTTTCATGGTGTTTCACCAGGTGCCCACACAGCTTTATGAGGACAATATGGACCGAGCTACAACACGTGTTCACATGGGAAAGATCTTGTCCTCAGTTTCATGGTGTTTCACCATACTGGTGCCCACACAGCTTTATGAGGACAATATGGACCGAGCTACAACACGTGTTCACATGGGAAAGATCTTGTCCTCAGTTTCATGGTGTTTCTCCAAAGATCTTGTGGGAAAGATCTTGTCCTCAGTTTCAGTTTCATGCCCACACAGTGTTTCACCATTTCATGGTGTTTCTGGTGCCCACACAGCTTTATGAGGACAATATGGACCGAGCTACAACACGTGTTCACATGGGAAAGATCTTGTCCTCAGTTTCATGGTGTTTCTCCATACTGGTGCCCACACAGCTTTATGAGGACAATATGGACCGAGCTACAACACGTGTTCACATGGGAAAGATCTTGGCCTCAGTTTCATGGTGTTTCACCATACTGGTGCCCACACAGCTTTATGAGGACAATATGGACCGAGCTACAACACGTGTTCACATGGGAAAGATCTTGGCCTCAGTTTCATGCAATTAGATGACTATTTGAGAATTTCAGTGTTGTTGGAACCAAGTGCATTGTGTTGAGGGTCCATTACTACAGACAGCAGCAGAAATAAACCCCCATTCAGCTGTTCCCCTAAGTGCTCTTTCAGTGCCCCTTTCTCCATGTTCAAGGAAGTCCTCTTTTGTTTGTAATTAGTGGGAACATCTGGTATGATCACACATCCACTTGAACAACAAGCCACTTGATATTCACAGATGGATCCAGCGTAGCAGGTAGCCTCATGGTTAAGGCATTGGGTCAGTAACTGAAAGATTGCTGGTTCGAATACCGGAGCCGACAAGGTGAAATAAATCATCTGTCACTGTGCCCTTGAGCAAGGCACTTAACCCTAATTGCTACAGGGGTGCTGTACAATGGTGACAATGGCCATGATTCCACTCCCTTAGAGGTCTTAGGGGGAATTATTTATTTATGTTGATGTATTATATGCATTATTATAAGGTCGTTCAATGAAATATGCTGGAGCTCTTGTTCTATTCAACATATTCACATTTTCTTAGTGATATTTTTGGTGTCTTACAAACAAATTGATGATCAAATTGACGTTTGACTTGCATTATCATGGACTTCAAAGAAGATTGTTAATGCTCAGAAAAATATATTAAAGGAACTGAAATGATTCATCCTTTTTGGGATCTGCACAAGTATTCTGAAATGTTTAGTGGTCCTACATAATCCCCCCTACCTGCCATCTCTCTCTAGGTCTGTCAAATCACTGTCTCCCTGTGGGGTCTCACCATCCCCAGTCCCAACCTTCTAGCATCTCATTGAGCCTAATGTGGACCCAGCAGTTAGCCACTGTCTGTTGTAAATGGGCACCAATACATGTAATTGCCCAGCAGCAGCAGCAGCAGATGTTTCATGTTTTTCTGTATTTTATTGCCATGCTTTATTATGCAACAGATCCCTCCCTACTCCCTCCTCATCCTCCCCTTCTCCTCATCCTCTTCTTCTCCACTTCCCCTCATCCTCCTCTTCTCCTCCACCTCCCCTCATCCTCCTCCTCATCCTCTTCTTCTCTTCCACTTCCCCTCATCCTCTTTCTCCCCTCATCCTCCCCTCTGCCTGCTCTCTGCCCCCATTCTCCCCTCCTTCACCTCTCCTGATTCTCCCTCCCATTTTCCTCTCCACATCCGCTCCTCCTCACCCTCCCATTTCCCCTCCTCACCCTCCCCTTCTCCCCTCTGCTTCCCCTCCTCCACCTTCCCTCTGCCTCCTGCCTCCCATCCCACAACGAAAACCTGTCGCAAATAATTAAATCAGCTCATTGAGGGACACCTGCGCTAGCATTAGTGCAGCGCTAGCCAAGCTTTATGCTCACAACAGTGCAATCCAAGCCAAGCCATTGTCTCCAATGCACCCAAGTGGTACTCCATCCAATATTTGTTAAGCTGCGTGCTTTGTCTAATGTAAAAACCCAGGCTCTATTTGTCTCCTGTGTGTTCCGGTTGATCTATTTAGTGACTGAGATGTGATATTGCCTCTGTTATTGCCGCTAAAATCACACTCTAGGGCCGTGTGTCTGAAAAAGTAGATTTGGAGGACGGCTCAGGAACAAAAATGCTCTTGCTCTTTAATTCAGTCCGAGTGATGTGCTGGGCTGCTGTAGGTACAGTGGGTCCATAAGAAGACAAGTTGCTCAGGGAGGTATCACTTTCAGACCTAAATGGTGTGTGCTGCTAATACACCCACTGTCGTCTCTCACGGTCTAACCTCCCTGTACCTTCTGCATTAAGAGGAGGATCTTGCTGTATGTTGCTGCATCCCTGTGGCTCAGTGATGACTAGAGCTGTGAACAATGTGTGGCAACTGTGGTCCAGCATAATGGGGGAGCAAATATGAGTCAGATGAGCCGTTGTGTAACATTATTTGTAAATGACAAATAGAGCAAGTCATGAGCCCACTAAACGCACTAGACTGCATGGCACTTAGGAATACAATGAACCCAAGGCCTTAGTGTTTGGAAACACTATGGAGAAGGATGTTATATATAATGCAGACTTGGTTGTTTCTACTACAAAATCTGTCTGATTAGGTGTCTGTGTGTTTTAAGGACATGGGACTGTGTATAGGGTACATGTAAGAAAAGCATCAAACCTTTTTGTTTTCTTCAAAAATCTGTTTACGTACTGTATATATATATTGCTTCATATCAGTTTTACAAACACATTTACATCAAATACATCATAATAAATCTAGCTGTTGGGGACAATGATTTTTTTAGTTTTCTGATAATTGAGATGGATTTAGTGGTGTCTGTTTCTATGAGGAGTACTCCTCGTACTCCTCTGCACTGCGGCGTCCGAAGTCCATCCAGCCCAGGTAGTCTCTGTCCTTTATCTTGTGGCTGGGACCCGGACCACTGGCTCTGCTGCTCAGAGACGAGCTCCTCTGCACTGCGGCGTCCGAAGTCCATCCAGCCCAGGTAGTCTCTGTCCTTTATCTTGTGGCTGGGACCCGGACCACTGGCTCTGCTGCTCAGAGACGAGCTCCTCTGCACTGATCCTGAAAGCAGGGAATTTGAGGGGTTACTTTTCTCCAGCACAATCCTTCAGCTTTTTACCAAAGAAATGGTGCTTGTGCATTGTTTGAATCCTAGATTGCCCTTTTAAATACTACATTATATTCTCATGGATATAATATATATTTCTGTCTGGCACAGAGACTGATGTCACAGCATCTCTACTGTAACAGGCACTGGAGTCTCCTGTGGGTATAACCTTATTCATTTGATTGTATCATTAGATGAAAGAACATAATATAATTATTCCTAGAAAGCATCCCATCCTTATGACTGTTTGGGATCAGGATAACACAACGCCTTGGTATGTTGGATCAGAACATGTTTCTTAAACATTTTATGTTCCAGGGATCAGGAAGAACTATTGGATTAAAACAAATGAGCACTTGTTAATTGACTAAATCAGTGTTGGCTAGCTATCTGATGGGACCATTCAGCAACATCTGCTCAGCAACATCCGCTCAGCATCATCCGCTCAGCATCATCCGCTCAGCATCATCCGCTCAGCATCATCCGCTCAGCATCATCCGCTCAGCATCATCCGCTCAGCAACATCCGCTCAGCAACATCCGCTCAGCAACATCCGCTCAGCATCATCCCAGGGACTGGTGCCGGCCGTCATTATGAATCCACTGGAGACACTGACCGTTTCATTCTTTGGCATGTACTTCTGTGTGTAAATGTTCATTATTATGTGTACAGATGTTCTGGCCCTCTTCAGAGGAGTTAAGGATATCTACAAACCGCACTAACCTACACAACGTTTGTAGAGGTCCTTTTAAAATGGCAAAATATAGCCATTTATTTGATTGTTTCTAAAAGTCTAAAAGTCCAGTTTGAGCAGGGCCAGACAACAGCAGCATGACACAGCCATGACTGGATTGTGACAACACCCAGAGAGATGAATGATGACAGAGGAGAGAGAGGAAGGATGGAGGGAGGCTTTCTTTCTCTAACAATCTTATATTTCTTCATCTCTCTGTTACGTGATGAAAACCACTGGAGGGAAGGCCTCCTCTCAGTCTGGATAATTCCCACTATCAACTTTCTCCTCCATGGCTGTCTCTCGTACTGTGGGACTTCTCTTCCTTCTCAGAGGAAAAGTGCTTTAACTATAGAGATGGGAAAGCTATCAGAGTGGAGATGATGCCAATCCAAAACTCATACAAGGTTACTGTCCTGAGTCCCAAATGGTACCCTATTCCCTAAATAGTGCATTACTTTTGATCAGAGTGCTATGTGCCCTGTTCAAAGTAGTGCACTACATAGATAATACGGTGACTTAATACATGACTTAATATAATTGGTGACTTAGTTCATGAGTGAGGGATACCAGGATTGTGATAACATACAACCCTAGAATATGATATTTAGGAACAAACCTTTAACATTGGTCTATTTTATTTGAACAAACATGTAACAGATGCCATGGCTTACCTTTCCTGGATATCAATCTTCCCAGTAGTTCACGCAGGCTGGTGCGGGGGTCCTCTGCCTCGTCCTCTGCCGGTTTGGAGAAGGGGATGAGCTGGCCACTGGAGGGTGCTGAACGGGTGTGGCGTGTGTGTTGGGGAGACATAACGCTGTCGAGCTGGGGGGGCTCAGGCTTGTCCTCATCCTGCGAGTGCGATGGGCGCCCCAAACTGCTGCCAGAGAACGCAGCCAGCAGTACACATACACAGATGCCTGCATTCATTGCTGAGGGAGGGGACACAGAGAGAGGGAGGGGACACAGCACAGAGAGAGGGAGGGGACACAGCACAGAGAGAGGGAGGGGACACAGAGATTGGGAGGGGACACAGAGAGAGGGAGGGGACACAGAGAGAGGGAGGGGGCACAGAGAGAGGGAGGGGGCACAGAGAGAGGGAGGGGGCACAGAGAGAGGGAGGGGGCACAGAGAGAGGGAGGGGGCACAGAGAGAGGGAGGGGGCACAGAGAGAGGGAGGGGGCACAGAGAGAGGGAGGGGGCACAGAGAGAGGGAGGGGGCACAGAGAGAGGGAGGGGGCACAGAGAGAGGGAGGGGGCACAGAGAGAGGGAGGGGGCACAGAGAGAGGGAGGGGGCACAGAGAGAGGGAGGGGGCACAGAGAGAGGGAGGGGGCACAGAGAGAGAGAGAGAGATGGACAGAACATCAGAAAAGATTAGCATCAAAAGAGAACATGAATTAACATCTCTGCATAGATCTGTATTACATTTGAGTCTATTTAAAAAATGTATGTTTTACAAGGAATACCATGATATTTTTCCTCGTGACACAGCTGAAACTTTTTTGTTGCATTATGCAGCACAGGGGTAGAAGGCAATTAGCCAAAACAATACATTTTGTTAAAACAAAATGAATGTGCCCTTTCCCACCCAATATGAATTGACCAGTCATATAAGTTGTAGGAAAGTAATACTGATGGATGAGTCTTTCCTGTTGAAATATAATCCTGGAGGAAAGAACCAACACAATTAGGCAGCGATCCATGTTATCGGCTTCTTCAGCTTCCAGTCAGGAGAATTAACTTTTCTACCATAAGACGCCTCAGAGGCAGAAAAAACAGACTCTTCTCTGTTTAAAGAGCCATTGAAAAGTTCTCTCCCGGGTGAAGATGTCTTCATTCCACCAATGGACTAGTGAATATTTCATGTAGATTCAACAAACAAGAACTGTCTGGGTTGTATAGAATGAAAACAAATATAGGACAGCATTCCAAAGGAAGGTTTATTCAGGCAGAAATAATAAATCAGATGTTAAACAGGAGTCAGGACACACCATCATTTCTCAAACTAGCTACAGTGAATGAATGTCTACATGAATTCAAGACAGATTTCATATGAAAAACACAATTACGTCCTCACATAGTTGACTGGAACCCAGTTGGATTATTGACCTGAACTTAAACCCTGTACTTCAATTGTAGAGAACCCATTGTGCAAGGAATCAGTCCCATGCTTCAAGTGTTCAGCTTCTTTACTGATAACCACAGCGACCTCACAGCAGAAAAATTAGAAAAATAAATAGCCACACAAAGTTCAATTACCTTCAGTCAGTCCACACAGGCTGGGCTCAACAGTCTGATAACAGTAGAGGAGAGGAGTGTACAGTAGAGGGAGTACAGCTGGAACAGACAGCGGGACACTTCTCCTGAAGGTGCAGGACTGACCCTTATATACCCGGAGTGGGAGGGCCGGTCCCTGGAGCGGAGCGTTTGCATCGTGTCGTGTATTTGCTCATCGCTGACGCAGTAACGGGATAGACGCACTCTCCGCCTCCTTCAGAGAGGGACAGGGCACCACCCTGGACCCACTACACTCCCCACGCTCCTCTCTCCTCTCCTCTGATGCTGACACACTAGGGAACAAGAGGGGAGAGGGTCAAAGATCATAACAACCACTCCCCACACCCCCCTCCCCCAAAAACAAGGTCGTATTCATTAGGACACTTTTTTATATTGGGTGTGTTCAGGTATAATCACTCATAGTTTCAGTCCATTTTCTTCCGTTTGGTTCCTAATGAATATGACCCAGAAGTAAGCCCCTCTCCTAGACCCCAGTCAGCAGCCTCACCACCCCCACCCCATCAGCCTCCGTCTCCAGACAGTGATAGGCTAATCCTTCTCCCTCATTAGAGAGACTGCTGCCTGATTAATATGGGGATGCACATCTGGCTGTGTGCCTGGGAATGAAACACAAGGCACGATCTCTTAAAGGTCTTTTAAAGTTGTCTAACTGAAGGACATGGAGATTATGTTTCTTCAGGATTACGTTCATACCACAGGAGGTTGGTAGCACCTTAATTGGGGAGGAAGTGGTAATGGTTGGAGTGGAATAAGTGGAATGTTTTCAAATACATCAGACACATGATCTCCATGTTTTGGACATTATTATGAGCCATCCTCCCCTCATCAGCCTCCTGTGATTCATACACTGTATCGTTAGAGAATTAAACAGTCCTCCCCTCATCAGCCTCCTGTGATTCATACACTGTATCGTTAGAGAATTAAACCGTCATCCCCTCATCAGCCTCCTGTGATTCATACACTGTATCGTTAGAGAATTAAACAGTCCTCCCCTCATCAGCCTCCTGTGATTCATACACTGTATCGTTAGAGAATTAAACAGTCCTCCCCTCATCAGCCTCCTGTGATTCATACACTGTATCGTTAGAGAATTAAAAGTCCTCCCTCATCGGCCTCCTGTGATTCATACACTGTATCGGTAGAGAATTAAACAGTCCTCCCTCATCGGCCTCCTGTGATTCATACACTGTATCGCTAGAGAATTAAACAGTCCTCCCCTCATCGGCCTCCTGTGATTCATACACTGTATCGTTAGAGAATTAAACAGTCCTCCCCTCATCAGCCTCCTGTGATTCATACACTGTATCGTTAGAGAATTAAACAGTCCTCCCCTCATCAGCCTCCTGTGATTCATACACTGTATCGTTAGAGAATTAAACAGTCCTCCCTCATCAGCCTCCTGTGATTCATACACTGTATCGTTAGAGAATTAAACAGTCCTCCCCTCATCAGCCTCCTGTGATTCATACACTGTATCGTTAGAGAATTAAACAGTCCTCCCCTCATCGGCCTCCTGTGATTCATACACTGTATCGTTCGAGAATTAAACAGTCCTCCCCTCATCAGCCTCCTGTGATTCATACACTGTATCGTTAGAGAATTAAACAGTCCTCCCCTCATCAGCCTCCTGTGATTCATACACTGTATCGGTAGAGAATTAAACAGTCCTCCCCTCATCGGCCTCCTGTGATTCATACACTGTATCGCTAGAGAATTAAACAGTCCTCCCCTCATCGGCCTCCTGTGATTCATACACTGTATCGTTAGAGAATTAAACAGTCCTCCCCTCATCAGCCTCCTGTGATTCATACACTGTATCGTTAGAGAATTAAACAGTCCTCCCTCATCAGCCTCCTGTGATTCATACACTGTATCGTTAGAGAATTAAACAGTCCTCCCCTCATCAGCCTCCTGTGATTCATACACTGTATCGTTAGAGAATTAAACAGTCCTCCCCTCATCGGCCTCCTGTGATTCATACACTGTATCGTTAGAGAATTAAACAGTCCTCCCCTCATCGGCCTCCTGTGATTCATACACTGTATCGTTCGAGAATTAAACAGTCCTCCCCTCATCAGCCTCCTGTGATTCATACACTGTATCGGTAGAGAATTAAACAGTCCTCCCCTCATCAGCCTCCTGTGATTCATACACTGTATCGTTAGAGAATTAAACAGTCCTCCCCTCATCAGCCTCCTGTGATTCAGACACTGTATCGGTAGATAATTAAACAGTCCTCCCCTCATCAGCCTCCTGTGATTCATACACTGTATCGTTAGAGAATTAAACAGTCCTCCCCTCACCAGCCTCCTGTGATTCATACACTGTATCGTTAGAGAATTAAACAGTCCTCCCTCATCAGCCTCCTGTGATTCATACACTGTATCGTTAGAGAATTAAACAGTCCTCCCTCATCAGCCTCCTGTGATTCATACACTGTATCGTTAGAGAATTAAACAGTCCTCCCCTCATCAGCCTCCTGTGATTCATACACTGTATCGTTAGAGAATTAAACAGTCCTCCCCTCAGCAGCCTCCTGTGATTCATACACTGTATCGTTAGAGAATTAAACAGTCCTCCCCTCAGCAGCCTCTTGTGATTCATACACTGTATCGTTAGAGAATTAAACAGTCCTCCCCTCATCAGCCTCCTGTGATTCATACACTGTATCGTTAGAGAATTAAACAGTCCTCCCCTCATCAGCCTCCTGTGATTCATACACTGTATCGGTAGAGAATTAAACAGTCCTCCCCTCATCAGCCTCCTGTGATTCATACACTGTATCGGTAGAGAATTAAACAGTCCTCCCCTCATCAGCCTCCTGTGATTCATACACTGTATCGGTAGAGAATTAAACAGTCCTCCCCTCATCAGCCTCCTGTGATTCATACACTGTATCGGTAGAGAATTAAACAGTCCTCCCCTCATCAGCCTCCTGTGATTCATACACTGTATCGTTAGAGAATTAAACAGTCCTCCCCTCATCAGCCTCCTGTGATTCATACACTGTATCGTTGGAGAATTAAACAGTCCTCCCCTCATCAGCCTCCTGTGATTCATACACTGTATCGTTAGAGAATTAAATAGTCCTCCCCTCATCAGCCTCCTGTGATTCATACACTGTATCGTTAGAGAATTAAACAGTCCTCCCCTCATCAGCCTCCTGTGATTCATACACTGTATCGTTAGAGAATTAAACAGTCCTCCCCTCATCAGCCTCCTGTGATTCATACACTGTATCGTTAGAGAATTAAACAGTCCTCCCCTCATCAGCCTCCTGTGATTCATACACTGTATCGTTAGAGAATTAAACAGTCCTCCCTCATCAGCCTCCTGTGATTCATACACTGTATCGTTAGAGAATTAAACAGTCCTCCCTCATCAGCCTCCTGTGATTCATACACTGTATCGTTAGAGAATTAAACAGTCCTCCCCTCATCAGCCTCCTGTGATTCATACACTGTATCGTTAGAGAATTAAACAGTCCTCCCCTCATCAGCCTCCTGTGATTCATACACTGTATCGTTAGAGAATTAAACAGTCTTCCTTTTGGTTCTCCTCCTGACCCTAAACTTGCATCTCAAATATCTATCAACTGAATTACTGTCTTTGTTCAATCAAATCCTTTGTCCAGCTTCTACGATTAGTGGAGGAAACATAATATAATATATGCCATTTAGCAGATGCTTTTATCCAAAGTGACTTACAGTCATGTGTGCATACATTCTACGTATGGGTGGTCCCGGGGATCGAACCCACTACCCTGGCGTTACAAGCGCCATGCTCTACCAACTGAGCTACAGAAGGACCACATGCTTCCTGTCATTTGAATTAATATGCAGTATTCAGAGTATCTAATATTCCGATTATCTTTCATTTCACCCAGTGAACACTATTTTATAGGAATGTAGTTTTATCTTACCATTATACATCCAGATAGTGGTTTTAAATATAGGTTCCTTTAATATTTGTATAACTAACACATTACTCATTGCTGTTGTAACATTATTTAATTCATTGTTCTTAAGCCCAGTTGACTTTTCTAACGAGGGAAATTAGAATTCCACTGTACACCAATTAGCTGTCCCACTGGGGATGTGGGATTCAATCTCAGATAAACAGGAATAGTGTTGTATCTACACTCTCTCCTGTGTATTTTAAGCATGGTCCTCTATGTAAATGGGTTAGCATTAGCGCTTCGTTGCTCTTCAGAATGTCATCGGCAGGCGGTTGTCCTCTTGGAGTGATGTGGCTGTTACACGGAACAAGCTGCCACTCAGCTCTGCACGCACAGAGACCGAGAGAGAACAGACCCTTGTTGTTATAACAACAACAACATTAAGGAGAAAGACAGCATCTAGAAGAACATCAGTAACATCACCGACACAACTTAAAGAGCTGATATTGTTTGCATCCCAAATAGCACCCTTTCCTATATAGTGCACTACTTTTGATCGGGGCCCATAGGAGTCTGATCAAAAGCAGTGCACTACAGGGCAGGGGTGTTCAACTTTTACCCTATGAGATCTGGAGCCTGCTGGTTTTCTGGTCTACCTGATAATTAATTGCACCCACCTGGTGTCTCAGGTCTATGTCAGTCCCTGATTAGAGGGGAACAATGAAAGAGAAAACACAGTGGAACTAGTTTGTGGTCCAGAGTTGAGTTTGAAGGCTTCGGGGAATAGAATGAGATGCACCCAAACTTTCTGATGTGAATCTTTGAAGGCAGGGGGCCCAGGCGGGCTATCACTGGCCAGCAGGGTGTCCGCATACACCCTATCAGATCAGCCTGACAGAGCTAAGCAGGTCACCATACACCCTATCAGATCAGCCTGACAGAGCAAAGCAGGTCCCCATACACCCTATCAGATCAGCCTGACAGAGCTAAGCAGGTCACCATACACCCTATCAGATCAGCCTGACAGAGCTAAGCAGGTCCCCATAGATCCTATCAGATCAGCCTGACAGAGCTAAGCAGGTCACCATACACCCTATCAGATCAGCCTGACAGAGCTAAGCAGGTCCCCATACAACCTATCAGATCAGCCTGACAGAGCTAAGCAGGTCCCCATACACCCTATCAGATCAGCCTGACAGAGCTAAGCAGGTCCCCATAGATCCTATCAAATCAGCCTGACAGAGCTAAGCAGGTCACCATACACCCTATCAGATCAGCCAGGGTTGGCTTTATCTGTGCACTAACATCCAATAAAGAGAGGTCTCTCTCTCAATCCAGAGCTTCCAGCCAAACGCCTGGATGGATTAGAGAGGGATACATCTGATCTGATTCCCTTTCAGCAGTGGTGATGGAAACATAGGAGATAGGCAGAGCTCGTGTCCCAACTGACACCCCATATGGCTCTGGTCAAAAGTACTATGTAGGAAATAGGGTGCCACATGACGCAGCCACAAAAATGTCTTGTCCATGATGACTCCATCCCCTCCTCTCAACACATTCCCTTCATCTCTTCATCCTCTCCTCTCAACACATTCCCTGCATCTCTCCTTCCTCTCCTCTCAACACATTCCCTTCATCTCTCCATCCCCTCCTCTCAACACATTCCCTTCATCTCTCCATCCCCTCCTCTCAACACATTCCCTTCATCTCTCCATCTCCTCCTCTCAACACATTCCCTTCATCTCTCCTTCCTCTCCTCTCAACACATTCCCTTCATCTCTCCATCCCCTCCTCTCAACACATTCCCTTCATCTCTCTATCCCCTCCTCTCAACACATTCCCTTCATCTCTCCATCTCCTCCTCTCAACACATTCCCTTCATCTCTCCATCCCCTCCTCTCAACACATTCCCTTCATCTCTCCATCCCCTCCTCTCAACACATTCCCTTCATCTCTCCATCCCCTCCTCTCAACACATTCCCTTCATCTCTCCATCCCCTCCTCTCAACACATTCCCTGCATCTCTCCTTCCTGGCCTCTCAACACATTCCCTTCATCTCTCCATCCTCTCCTCTCAACACATTCCCTTCATCTCTCCATCCCCTCCTCTCAACACATTCCCTTCATCTCTCCATCCCCTCCTCTCAACACATTCCCTTCATCTCTCCATCCCCTCCTCTCAACACATTCCCTTCATCTCTCCATCCTCTCCTCTCAACACATTCCCTGCATCTCTCCTTCCTGGCCTCTCAACACATTCCCTTCATCTCTCCATCCTCTCCTCTCAACACATCCCCTTCATCTCTCCTTCCTGGCCTCTCAACACATTCCCTTCATCTCTCCATCCTCTCCTCTCAACACATTCCCTTCATCTCTCCACCCCCTCCTCTCAACACATTCCCTTCATCTCTCCATCCTCTCAACACATTCCCTTCATCTCTCCATCCCCTCCTCTCAACACATTCCCTTCATCTCTCCATCCTCTCCTCTCAACACATTCCCTTCATCTCTCCTTCCTCTCCTCTCAACACATTCCCTTCATCTCTCCATCCCCTCCTCAACACATTCCCTTCATCTCTCCATCCCCTCCTCTCAACACATTCCCTTCATCTCTCCATCCTCTCAACACATTCCCTTCATCTCTCCTTCCCCTCCTCTCAACATATTCCCTTCATCTCTCCATCCCCTCCTCTCAACACATTCCCTTCATCTCTCCATCCTCTCCTCTCAACACATTCCCTTCATCTCTCCATCCCCTCCTCTCAACACATTCCCTTCATCTCTCCATCCTCTCAACACATTCCCTTCATCTCTCCTTCCCCTCCTCTCAACACATTCCCTTCATCTCTCCATCCTCTCAACACATTCCCTTCATCTCTCCATCCCCTCCTCTCAACACATTCCCTTCATCTCTCCATCCTCTCCTCTCAACACATTCCCTTCATCTCTCCTTCCTCTCCTCTCAACACATTCCTTCATCTCTCCATCCCCTCCTCAACACATTCCCTTCATCTCTCCATCCCCTCCTCTCAACACATTCCCTTCATCTCTCCATCCTCTCAACACATTCCCTTCATCTCTCCTTCCCCTCCTCTCAACATATTCCCTTCATCTCTCCATCCCCTCCTCTCAACACATTCCCTTCATCTCTCCATCCTCTCCTCTCAACACATTCCCTTCATCTCTCCATCCCCTCCTCTCAACACATTCCCTTCATCTCTCCATCCTCTCAACACATTCCCTTCATCTCTCCATCCCCTCCTCAACACATTCCCTTCATCTCTCCATCCCCTCCTCTCAACACATTCCCTTCATCTCTCCATCCTCTCAACACATTCCCTTCATCTCTCCTTCCCCTCCTCTCAACACATTCCCTTCATCTCTCCATCCTCTCAACACATTCCCTTCATCTCTCCATCCTCTCCTCTCAACACATTCCCTTCATCTCTCCATCCTCTCCTCTCAACACATTCCCTTCATCTCTCCATCCTCTCCTCTCAACACATTCCCTTCATCTCTCCATCCTCTCCTCTCAACACATTCCCTTCATCTCTCCATCCTCTCCTCTCAACACATTCCCTTCATCTCTCCATCCTCTCCTCTCAACACATTCCCTTCCTCTCCATCCCCTCCTCTCAACACATTCCCTTCATCTCTCCATCCCCTCCTCTCAACACATTCCCTTCATCTCTCCATCCCCTCCTCTCAACACATTCCCTTCATCTCTCCATCCCCTCCTCAACACATTCCCTTCATCTCTCCTTCCTCTCCTCTCAACACATTCCCTTCATCTCTCCATCCCCTCCTCTCAACACATTCCCTTCATCTCTCCTTCCTCTCCTCTCAACACATTCCCTTCATCTCTCCATCCCCTCCTCTCAACACATTCCCTTCATCTCTCCATCCTCTCCTCTCAACACATTCCCTTCATCTCTCCTTCCTCTCCTCTCAACACATTCCCATCATCATTACCACATCCTCTTGTTTCTTTCTTTGGGAGAGGAAACGTTTGACCCTGTAAGCCGCATCACCTCCCCGTTATATACCCATATGATTAGTGTTAAACCGTCAGACGGATGAATCCTGAGATGGAGACATCGGGGACTAGCGTCACAGACCGGAGACTGTGAGCGACTCTGACAAACTCAATGTCATCCTTGTTGTATTAGCTGTATGTTATAAAGCAGGGGATTCAAATCAGAGCCTGGAGATCCAGGGTGGTTTTCTGTTCTACCTAATGATTCATTCCATCCACCAGGTGTCCCAGGTCTACATCAGTCCTTGACTAGCAAGGACACATTTCAATCAGCTGTGGAACTGGCTCTAGGGTCCAGCGTTGAGTTAGTCTGCTATGCATGAATGTTAATTCAGAGTAGCCTACTGCAGCTATTCCTTTCTCCTGTAGTACCTACCTATAACTGACCTTCTAGTATCCATACGCTCTACAATATTGTGATGAGACCACAGGACAACAATGGAGCTGCTCTTGAAACACAACAGATAAAGATAGCTTAATCAGTGATCAACGTGGGGGCAGAAACAGAAGAGGTGTTTTCATTCAAAGCTTTGTGAAATGACAAAGACCGAAGTACATTTTAGCAATGATAAATAGTTTTTATCTTTGTTGTATTGTTACGGTACTTCTGTAAACAACAGCTGGGTGAGTTTCTATCAAAATGTTGGTAATAACCAAGTCTTCACAGCACTCCCACCTAAATCCCTCAATAGAGAGGTGTACACTCATGCAGCTCGAGCTGAGAACCTCCACTTCAGTGGCTGACCCTTTAAAAACCTGTACACACATACACGTTTGTTTGTGAAAATACTGCAGTTAATGTGTTTTCCACTGAATCGGCCAGTCTTTCTCTTCATATAGTTATGCATCGACAATGTACTGCATAGAACCAAGGCTTGGTCCACAATGGGAGGAAAAAATAATCACATTTGTCACATCTTCTCGGTTCACATTATGCAGATACAGATGTAGATTGCTGATTGCAGTCCAATAGACCTCTACTACAGAGAGCAATTAAGGCTTGGATTTGTCTCTCTATGTATTTCTAGAGCATCAGTACCAGGCAGTTGTCACGACTTCCACCGAAGTCGGTCCCCTCTCCTGGTTCCATTTGTTTTGTCTTGTCTTCCACACACCTGGTTCCAATTCCATAATTACATGTTGTGTATTTAACCCTCTGTTTCCCCATGTCCTTGTCCGGAATTGTTTATTGTAATGCTCGTGCACGTTAAGCTGGTGTGTGAAAGGTTTTACTCATTTAATACTGTACTGTTAACGGGGGTTTTATTTATTAAACCGCGCCGTTGTAAATCAGGTTTTGCTCTCCTGCGCCTGACTTCTCTGCCTCCAGTACGCACCCCTTACAGCAGTAAATATATCATTACAGCGTCAATACATGAAAATAAAAATACATCTACATCTAAATAAATAAATACCAATATCTTTCATTTTGTTATTTTCAGAATTCAAATATCAAGCGAGGGCAGCTTTCATTCTGTAACCGCGATTAAAAACCGTCCCCAACGTGGCTATTGAACAAACCCTCATGCCCCACTGCTCAGCAGGCCAGCAACCCTCTGAAGTCTAACTACAATAACTGTCCCGTCCTGACCTTAGTTCCTTTTTAATGTCTCTATTTTAGTTTGGTCAGGGCGTGAGTTGGGGTGGGCAATCTATGTGTTCTATGTTTTTGTATTTCTATGTTTGGCCTGGTATGGTTCCCAATCAGAGGCAGCTGTTTATCGTTGTCTCCGATTGAGAACCATACTTAGGCAGCTTGTTTTCCCACTATGATTTGTGGGTAGTTGTTTTCTGTGTCTGTGTTTTCCATACAGAACTGTTTCGGTTTTCATTTATTTCTCTTGTTTTTTTTGTATTCTGTGTTCAGTTTATTAAATATATTATGGACACTTACCACGCTGCGCATTGGTCCGATCTCTCATACTCCTCGGCAGAGGAAGAAGAAAATTGTTACAATAACACTGCAGTACAGCGACAAGTCCTTAAAAAACACCCAAACGTTCTCGATCAGGGAGGAAAATGGAGATGAATTAAAATCCTGATGCCAGGCAGGGTACATCTTTTTCAAGTGGGTTCAAAACGCTGGAATTTGAACGTAGCCAATTACCTGGAGTGTGTGACTCAGTATAATAATGAACTTCATATTTGGCAGACATCACAGATACATTTAGCACTCTTTACAAGAGTCATTTGTGTGGCAGGAAACTAGGAGAGCAATCAGTCCCCAAGATACTCAAGAGACGAGAGAAAGGGGTAAGAGGTATGGGGGAAAGGAGATGGAGATATGAGAGCAACAAGAGGATGTATTTTAGGATGTGGACGTAAAATGGGTGAAAAAAGTTGAAGAGTGAAGCGGGTGATCTTGAGAATAGATTGAGTGTCCAGAAAGAAGTTGTTTCCCCAGAGTCTTCACACCACTGACCAGACTCATCCCTGCTAGTGGCAATTCTCTGTCCATTTGAAAAACAACCATTTGATTGATTTCCTTTATAGAACTACTTTCTATAAATGATAAAAATCTCATCCAGGAGTGACCCCTCACACTAACTAGCCCACCATTAACACAGACTTTAAGGTTCAATTCCCCAGGGAAATGAATTCACTCAAACACACCAGCAGCATGATGCATCATTTACTTTATGAATATTGACTAGTGCATTTCAAAGAGGGAGAAATATGCTCTAATAACATCAGACAAATTAGCCGGTGAGGCCCCTGGTAAAACAAAGAAATGAGCGTCTGCTAAATGACTTAAATGTAAAATGTAAAATGTAAATGGAATGTGTGTGGAAGACTCCGCAGAATGTAGTAATTAAGAGACATTGATCATGAATAGGGTTGCAAAGGGAAGGTATAACACTGTAAAAGTTCAAAGTTTACCAGTAAAGTACCAAATTATCAGACAGGACTTCCCAACTAACACATGACTTTGTCACAATGTCGCAATTAAGTTGTGAGGAGGTTGGTGATGACATTACCATGTGGCAATGTTGTGACAACCTGTTTGGTTAGTAACGTTATGGTATGTATCCCCGGATCCCAAATGACATCCTATTCCTTACATAGTGGACTCCACTCTTAGAAGAAAGGTGCTATCTAGAATCAAAAAGTTTTTTTTTGGCTGTCCCCATAGGAGAACCCTTTGAAGACCTCCTTTCAACAGAGGGTTCTACATGGAACCCAAAATAATTCTGCCTGGAACCAAAAAGGGTTCTACCTGACACCAAGAAGGGTTCTTCTATGTGGACAGCCGCAGAACCCTTTAGGAACACTATTCCCTACATAGTGCACTACTTTTCCCTGTTCAAACGTCTAGTAAATAAGGAATAGGGTGCCATCTGGGACACAGACATAACGACACAATATGAATGAATCTTGGTGAGAACATGGCCGTCAGTCATTCTACCACTCCCATTCTCCTCAGAAAAGACCTGGCTGATTTCCCCTCCGTTCCAGTTTTTAACATTCACAGGAACGCTCCAGTGGACTTTGACCAGGACGATGACGTTCCCTCCGACTGGAAACTGTCCATGTATCACTTATTCCTCTAATCCCCCAGACTCAGAGTCAGAACAGAAACTTTCAATCACCTAACGGTTTTTATTCTTCAAAGAAACAGAAATACAAAAGCTCCACAAAGGAAAAGCTGGAGGAAGAGGAGTCTTATTTTATTGGACTATGAGATATTTGAAGCCGTATCATAACATTGTGAGCAATTATTTAAAAAAATAGGGCAAAACCTATCAATTTTCATGAGGGAACTCTTAAGAGGTATCTGACTGCAGTTGTGATGTAATTAAAGTCTTTCTGAGGGATTCTGAGATTTCAGGGGCTTTTCTCCGTAAGCCCTATATTATTCAAGGTTACATTATTCTGGCAAAACTTTAAAGAAGAGTCTTATTTGAAAGAATGAGCACAGAGAGGAAAGGATTGTCAATGATTCCATTATGATGAAGTAATTATTAACACTTTGCAGTAAGCTACCGTCTACGAGGGGTTAAATGGGTTTACAAACCAGCGCAGGTTATAAACAACCACAGGACAATATTCCTCAATAACATCCTCCGATGGCCAGAAGGGACACATATATTACATGCCATTGGGCATTTTGTCACTTCCCTCAAACAGGAATAGAACGGCTTGCTACTTTGTGCTTGACTGGACTACATGCCTATTCTACGTCTACGATCATTTCTGCACAGCGAGCTTGAACACACACAGCATGCACACGACAGTGTCTTACATCAGTGTCACAGCTCTTAAAGATCAACCTATTCTTAGTGATCCGTCTGGGCAAATACAGACTGAGACCGTTGTTTTCATTGTGTCTTAACACACAAGGCTTGCTTCCTACAGTCAAAGGCTTGTAATGTGCTGATTCTCCCTCAGCCTGTTCTGCTTCAGGACATATGATAGTCTGACACTTCAGGAGATTGATCATAGAAATCATGCAGCTTGCTGACTTGGGCCGGTGATAGGTAGCCTAAGCTGCTATATGATCGACCACCTCTTACAGGTCGACCACACAGCCCTAAGGAGGCATAACAGAAAGCACCAATTAGGAAACAGGAGATCCATACAAGACTAGGGCCTTCAATGTTTGAGCCACACAAAAAACTGCCTTTATACAATAATATTGTCTGTGTGTGTGTGTCCCACCCAACTAGCTATGATAATACAGCTCTATATGTTGGGACACTGAGGACAACTGTATTGTTTGAACAATTATGCCATCAGAATGGAGCTGCTAATTATTTAGCAGCTGTTAAACGCTTGTGGTTCATCCAGCGCTTCATCTGAGCCAGATCCTCTCGGAACAGAATCCTGTCGGAACAGAATCCAGTCGGAACAGAATCCTGTCAGAGCAGAATCCTGTCGGAACAGAATCCTGTCAGAGCAGAATCCTGTCGGAACAGAATCCTGTCAGAGCAGAATCCTGTCGGAACAGAATCCTGTCGGAACAGAATCCTGTCGGAACAGAATCCTCTCGGAACAGAATCCTGCCGGAACAGAATCCTGCCGGAACAGAATCCTGCCTGAACAGAATCCTGCCGGAACAGAACCCTGTCGGAAATGGATCCTGTCGGAACAGAACCCTGTCGGAACAGAATCCTGCCGGAACAGAATCCTGCCAGAACAGAATCCTGTCGGAACTGGATCCTGCCGGAACAGAATCCAGCACCTCTCAGTTTTGTACTCTTTTATTCCGGAACCCAATTGCCAGGATCAGGTACCTCTTCTGGCAAGAACCATCATGTTCACTGTTTGCAATGTAAAAATCCTAATAATTAGCCATCAGAGCAACACAATTTGGATTCCTCTGTAATTGTCACGCCCTAAAAACGTAACGTGAAAACGTGCCTGATTTTCTAAGAATTGATTCCCGTTGGACCGTCCCGGGTTTATGGTTTGTGCAACATTGTAGTCTATGTAGACCAACACGTGGTCATTGCTGTGGTGAAGAGAGAGAGAAGCTGTATCTCTCACAGAACTACAATGAGATTCATGTTCTATGATCTCTCTCCCTCTCTGTGCTGTTATGGACATGAGCCTGCAACATCGTCATTTATTTCCTTACACAATAATAGCTGTGGGAAGTGTGCTGAAGGTGCTGCAGCACATGTCTGTCTGTCCAGAAAGAAATGAAGTCATTCCCAATACTACACCAGTAGTAAGCCTACAATTTAGCCACAGAGGATCAATAGCTAATTAAACAGAAAATAGCCTAACTGTAGATTGTGTGTAGCCCAATCACAAGGCATGCCTGCAGTCGGCAACGTGTGACAAATCTGTCAGGGAACAGCATGCAGCCAAAACTGGCCTTTCACAATATTTCAAATACAATTGTGGGAAAACACAGGTTGGAAAGCAAATAGATCCTGCTGAAAAGAAAATACTAATCTGTCTGTATGTTACCAAGCTACTTCCAAACAGGCCTGTTGAGGGAACAACATTTTTTTACAAAGTAAAGCAAGAGACAGACGGGGCTCCCGAGTGGTGCAGAGGTCTAAGGCACTGCATCTCAGTGCTTGAGGCATCACTACAGACACCCCGGTTTGAATCAAGGCTGTATCACAACTGTCTGTCATTGGGAGTCCCGTCGGGCGGGGTACAATTGGCCCAGCGTCGTCCGGGTTTGGCCGATGTAGGCCAGCATTGTAAATAACAATTTGATCTTAACTGACTCGCCTAGCTAAATAAAAGAAATAGATAGGCTTTTGGCCAGTGACTGAGCTGCACATCCTTGGGTGAGTCGGTGAAACTGGAAAGCTTTTTTAGAACTATAATTTCCTCCTCATATTGAATAATATGTGATTCTCCACACTCCGAGGCCTAGGCTATTGATGCATTCAAGACAAGGTAGGTTTTATTGATCTCAGGTTCTCAGTTTGTCAGTGTCTCAGTAGCCTGTCATTTTGAACATCTGTGAGGTATTAAAAGAGATTCTGCCAAAGTCTCCAGTCATCTAAAATGATGCAGAATTACATTTATATAAGGCCACATTTCTGCCGGACTCTAGGCTACAAAAAATGTACAACTTCTGCAAACAGCTCCACACCACTGCTCTAAGCCGTGATAATGCATGCAATGCTTTATTATAAAGGTTGGGTTTTTTCATGCTTTCTGACACCTCAGAGCCCACAGGTCACCCCCATCACGGGCTCACCTTCTGTTCTGGCACCTCAGAGCCCACAGGTCACCCCCATCACGGGCTCACATTCTGTTCTGGCACCTCAGAGCCCACAGGTCACCCCCATCACGGGCTCACCTTCTGTTCTGGCACCTCAGAGCCCACAGGTCACCCCCATCACGGGCTCACCTTCTGTTCTGGCACCTCAGAGCCCACAGGTCACCCCCATCACGGGCTCACCTTCTGTTCTGGCACCTCAGAGCCCACAGGTCACCCCAATCACGGGCTCACCTTCTGTTCTGGCACCTCAGAGCCCACAGGTCACCCCCATCACGGGCTCACCTTCTGTTCTGGCACCTCAGAGCCCACAGGTCACCCCAATCACGGGCTCACCTTCTGTTCTGGCACCTCCCAAATGACAAATGAAGCACCTCATGAATCATACTACCTACTGAAAATGACTGTAGGCTACTATCTATCCTGAATATATTACAATAAAGCCTGCATGTATAAAGACTGACCAGCCAACCAAACAATTATAAACTATGAATCAAAATGTGAAAAGTGTTTTTTTTTTTTTTTTGTGTGTGTGTGTGTGTGTGTGTGTGTGTGTGTGTGTGTGTGTGTGTGTGTGTGTGTGTGTGTGTGTGTGTGTGTGTGTGTGTGTGTGTGTGTGTGTGTGTGTGTGTGTGTGTGTGTTTATTAAGTATTAAAGCACCCTTATGCAATGGGTGTAGTCGAGAGGATTGATGATTGCAAATTTTTTGTAATACTTAATGACATTTTTTTTCAAATCACAACACAGTTGATACATACACTTCTAATACAGAATTCTCAATATCTTCAGAGAGATAGATGAAACCGCGGAACAGCTCAGATACCAGTACCATTTATCATTGCTCCAGTACTGTAGAGATGTACAGATGTAGGATCTTAATTTGATCCAGTCTCCTCCAGCAGGAAAATAATCCTGCAGCAACAGGAAATGTAAATTATTATGTGGATTATATAATTAATGGACATTTTTGTAGCAGTTAGTACATTTTCTGTCGGAAATTTCACAAGTGAAAATTACAAACTTTAGAAGCCTTTTTAAACCTCAAATACACTACACGTTTTAAATGTGCTGCGTTGAAGTTCTCCTGCAACAGGGTGATCAAATTAAGATGCTACATCTTTACAGGTAGCTGCAGGTGATCCGTCACAAGTGTGGTGATGAGAGGACAGTATAAGTGCTAATATCATCCCTACAGCCGACCTCTCTATCACTCATCCTCTACAGCCCCTCTGGCAACATGACACCAATAAAGAGTGAAGAGGAGAACTCAATTGCAGGTGTACCAGTAACAAGAGGTGTTTATGGCCATATTTGACACCAGGGAAACAGCGATAGCACTCTATTGCCTCAGAGGGTTGTAGCATTGTCATTGTAGACATCTACCCTGTCTATAATTTCCTCTGTCTAATGTGCTGTGAAAGGAGCATTAAAAAATGATTAAACAAAGGTTATTAAAGGGATGTCATGTTGTAATTTGGATGAACTATCCCTTTAACTACTTATGAGCCCTTTTTGTCTAGATGTAAAGTGTAAATCGTGCTGCATTCATAATAAATCATGGGTGGTGGGCAACCTAGCAGGCCAGTAACCTAGCATGCCAGTAACTGTTGGGCCAGTAACTGAAAAGCCGCTGGTTCAAATCCCAGAGCCGGGAAGGAGGAATAATTTGCCGTTCTGCCCTTGAGCAAGGCAGTTAACCCTCAACAACAACTCCTCCCCGGGTGCCGTGGGCGTTGACTCAGGCAACCCGTCGCACCTCTCTGATTCAGAGGGTTAAATGAGGAAGACACATTTCAGTTGAATGCATTCAGTGGTGCAACTGACTAGGTGTCCCTTCCCATTGTGTCCTGGCTCTAATTTGGGAGGCTTGGAGCACAGTCAGATGACAGCCAGATTGATGTGAATGGCATCACATGATATTTTATTTTTTATTTATTTGACTAGGCAAGTCCGTTAAGGAGAAATTCTTATTTACAATGACGGCCTCAGAACTGCCTTGTTCAGGGGCAGAACTACATATTTTTTATCTTGTCAGCTCAGGGATTCCATCCACCAACCTTCCGGTTACTGGCCCAATGCTCTAACCACTAGGCTACCTGCCGCCCCATGTGATACATGATGACTATTGGTTGAAGCTGGAAACATTAATGATGAAACAACAACAAAGAAGTTACTTCAAACAACTAACACTGTTTTTCCCCTCGGACATCATTGTGTGATAGAAGAGCACAGTCCCCTCACAGCCGATGCTGTGACAGAGGAGACTTTAGACTGATGGATGATGTCATTGTTGCTGCCATTAATGATCCTCAAACACCCACCTCCACATGATCCACTCACAATCAATACACAATAGAGGCTGTTTGCTTTGACAAAGTCCTCAGTCATTATGAGGCCTTACCTTTCACCTGTGAATCACTAATCAAATAGTGGCTGTAACTTCAGACGAGACAGCTGGATTACAGTAGGGCTGTTGAGGGTAGAACGGTTTAGTGGCTGTAACTTCAGACGAGACAGCTGGATTACAGTAGGGCTGCTGAGGGTAGAACGGTTTAGTGGCTGTAACTTCAGACGAGACAGCTGGATTACAGTAGGGCTGCTGAGGGTAGAAGGGTTTAGTGGCTGTAACTTCAGACGAGACAGCTGGATTACAGTAGGGCTGCTGAGGGTAGAAGGGTTTAGTGGCTGTAACTTCAGACGAGACAGCTGGATTACAGTAGGGCTGCTGAGGGTAGAAGGGTTTAGTGGCTGTAACTTCAGACGAGACAGCTGGATTACAGTAGGGCTGCTGAGGGTAGAACGGTTTAGTGGCTGTAACTTCAGACGAGACAGCTGGATTACAGTAGGGCTGCTGAGGCTGCTGGGGTAGAACGGTTTAGTGGCTGTAACTTCAGATGAGACAGCTGGATTACAGTAGGGCTGCTGAGGGTAGAAGGGTTTAGTGGCTGTAACTTCAGACGAGACAGCTGGATTACAGTAGGGCTGCTGAGGGTAGAAGGGTTTAGTGGCTGTAACTTCAGACGAGACAGCTGGATTACAGTAGGGCTGCTGAGGGTAGAAGGGTTTAGTGGCTGTAACTTCAGACGAGACAGCTGGATTACAGTAGGGCTGCTGAGGGTAGAAGGGTTTAGTGGCTGTAACTTCAGACGAGACAGCTGGATTACAGTAGGGCTGCTGAGGGTAGAAGGGTTTAGTGGCTGTAACTTCAGACGAGACAGCTGGATTACAGTAGGGCTGCTGAGGGTAGAAGGGTTTAGTGGCTGTAACTTCAGATGAGACAGCTGGATTACAGTAGGGCTGCTGAGGGTCGAACGGTTTAGTGGCTGTAACTTCAGACGAGACAGCTGGATTACAGTAGGGCTGCTGAGGCTGCTGAGGGTCGAATGGTTTAGTGGCTGTAACTTCAGATGAGACAGCTGGATTACAGTAGGGCTGCTGAGGCTGCTGGGGGTAGAAGGGTTTAGTGGCTGTAACTTCAGACGAGACAGCTGGATTACAGTAGGGCTGCTGAGGGTAGAAGGGTTTAGTGGCTGTAACTTCAGACGAGACAGCTGGATTACAGTAGGGCTGCTGAGGGTAGAAGGGTTTTGTGGCTGTAACTTCAGACGAGACAGCTGGATTACATTAGGGCTGCTGAGGCTGCTGAGGGTCGAACGGTTTAGTGGCTGTAACTTCAGACGAGACAGCTGGATTACAGTAGGGCTGCTGAGGGTAGAACGGTTTAGTGGCTGTAACTTCAGACGAGACAGCTGGATTACAGTAGGGCTGCTGAGGGTAGAAGGGTTTAGTGGCTGTAAATTCAGACGAGACAGCTGGATTACAGTAGGGCTGCTGAGGGTGGAACGGTTTAGTGGCTGTAACTTCAGACGAGACAGCTGGATTACAGTAGGGCTGCTGAGGGTAGAATGGTTTAGTGGCTGTAACTTCAGACGAGACAGCTGGATTACAGTAGGGCTGCTGAGGGTAGAACGGTTTAGTGGCTGTAACTTCAGACGAGACAGCTGGATTACAGTAGGGCTGCTGAGGGTAGAAGGGTTTAGTGGCTGTAACTTCAGATGAGACAGCTGGATTACAGTAGGGCTGCTGAGGGTAGAACGGTTTAGTGGCTGTAACTTCAGACGAGACAGCTGGATTACAGTAGGGCTGCTGAGGGTAGAAGGGCTTAATGGCTGGAATGGAGTAAATGGAATATTATCAACAACGTGGTTTTCATGGGTTGGAAACCATTCCATTCACTCCATTCCAGACATTATTGTGAGCCGTTCTCCCCTCAGCAGCCTCCACTGGAGTAGGGGTAGGTAAAACAACTGCTCATTTGTATTTCACAAAGAAATATTATATTACGGTGTTTATTATACTAATAGTGTTTCATAAGTTTCATTTTCAGATATCAAATCAAATCAAAATCAAATTTTATTTGTCACATACACATGGTTAGCAGATGTTAATGCGAGTGTAGCGAAATGCTTGTGCTTCTAGTTCCGACAATGCAGTGATAACCAACAAGTAATCTAACTAACAATTCCAAAACTACTGTCTTATACACAGTGTAAGGGGATAAGGAACATGTACATAAGGATATATGAATGAGTGATGGTACAGAGCAGCATACAGTAGATGGTATCGAGTACAGTATATACATATGAGATGAGTGTGTAGACAAAGTAAACAAAGTGGCATAGTTAAAGTGGCTAGTGATACATGTGTTACATAAGGATGCAGTCGATGATGTAGAGTACAGTATATACATATGCATATGAGATTAATAATGTAGGGTAAGTAACATTATATAAGGTAGCATTGTTTAAAGTGGCTAGTGATATATTTACATCATTTCCCATCAATTCCCATTATTAAAATGGCTGGAGTTGGGTCAGTGTCAATGACAGTGTGTTGGCAGCAGCCACTCAGTGTTAGTGGTGGCTGTTTAACAGTCTGATGGCCTTGAGATAGAAGCTGTTTTTCAGTCTCTCGGTCCCAGCTTTGATGCACCTGTACTGACCTCGCCTTCTGGATGATAGCGGGGTGAACAGGCAGTGGTTCGGGTGGTTGATGTCCTTGATGATCTTTATGGCCTTCCTGTAACAACGGGTGGTGTAGGTGTCCTGGAGGGCAGGTAGTTTGCCCCCGGTGATGCGTTGTGCAGTCCTCACTACCCTCTGGAGAGCCTTACGGTTGAGGGCGGAGCAGTTGCCGTACCAGGCGGTGATACAGCCCGCCAGGATGCTCTCGATTGTGCATCTGTAGAAGTTTGTGAGTGCTTTTGGTGACAAGCCTAATTTCTTCAGCCTCCTGAGGTTGAATAGGCGCTGCTGTGCCTTCTTCACGACGCTGTCAGTGTGAGTGGACCAATTCAGTTTGTCTGTGATGTGTATGCCGAGGAACTTAAAACTAGCTACCCTCTCCACTACTGTTCCATCGATGTGGATAGGGGGGTGTTCCCTCTGCTGTTTCCTGAAGTCCACAATCATCTCCTTAGTTTTGTTGACGTTGAGTGTGAGGTTATTTTCCTGACACCACACTCCGAGGGCCCTCACCTCCTCCCTGTAGGCCGTCTCGTCGTTGTTGGTAATCAAGCCTACCACTGTTGTGTCGTCCGCAAACTTGATGATTGAGTTGGAGGCGTGCGTGGCCACGCAGTCATGGGTGAACAGGGAGTACAGGAGAGGGCTCAGAACGCACCCTTGTGGGGCCCCCGTGTTGAGGATCAGCGGGGAGGAGATGTTGTTGCCTACCCTCACCACCTGGGGGCGGCCCGTCAGGAAGTCCAGTACCCAGTTGCACAGGGCGGGGTCGAGACCCAGGGTCTCGAGCTTGATGACGAGCTTGGAGGGTACTATGGTGTTGAATGCCGAGCTGTAGTCGATGAACAGCATTCTCACATAGGTATTCCTCTTGTCCAGGTGGGTTAGGGCAGTGTGCAGTGTGGTTGAGATTGCATCGTCTGTGGACCTATTTGGGCGGTAAGCAAATTGGAGTGGGTCTAGGGTGTCAGGTAGGGTGGAGGTGATATGGTCCTTGACTAGTCTCTCAAAGCACTTCATGATGACGGAAGTGAGTGCTACGGGCGGTAGTCGTTTAGCTCAGTTACCTTAGCTTTCTTGGGAACAGGAACAATGGTGGCCCTCTTGAAGCATGTGGGAACAGCAGACTGGTATAGGGATTGATTGAATATGTCCGTAAACACACCGGCCAGCTGGTCTGCGCATGCTCTGAGGGCGCGGCTGGGGATGCCGTCTGGGCCTGCAGCCTTGCGAGGGTTAACACGTTTAAATGTCTTACTCACCTCAGCTGCAGTGAAGGAGAGACCGCATGTTTCCGTTGCAGGCCGTGTCAGTGGCACTGTATTGTCCTCAAAGCGGGCAAAAAGTTATTTAGTCTGCCTGGGAGCAAGACATCCTGGTCCGTGACTGGGCTGGATTTCATCTTGTAGTCCGTGATTGACTGTAGACCCTGCCACATGCCTCTTGTGTCTGAGCCATTGAATTGAGATTCCACTTTGTCTCTGTACTGACGCTTAGCTTGTTTAATAGCCTTGCGGAGGGAATAGCTGCACTGTTTGTATTCAGTCATGTTGCCAGACACCTTGCCCTGATTAAAAGCAGTGGTTCGCGCTTTCAGTTTCACGCGAATGCTGCCATCAATCCACGGTTTCTGGTTAGGGAATGTTTTTATCGTTGCTATGGGAACGACATCTTCGACGCACGTTCTAATGAACTCGCACACCGAATCAGCGTATTCGTCAATATTCCCATCTGACGCAATACGAAACATGTCCCAGTCCACGTGATGGAAGCAGTCTTGGAGTGTAGAGTCAGCTTGGTCTGACCAGCGTTGGACAGACCTCAGCGTGGGAGCCTCTTGTTTTAATTTCTGCCTGTAGGCAGGGATCAGCAAAATGGAGTCGTGGTCAGCTTTCCCGAAAGGGGGGCGGGGCAGGGCCTTATATGCGTCGCGGAAGTTAGAGTAACAATGATCCAAGGTTTTACCACCCCTGGTTGCGCAATCGATATGCTGATAAAATTTAGGGAGTCTTGTTTTCAGATTGGCTTTGTTAAAATCCCCAGCTACAATGAATGCAGCCTCCGGATAAATGTTTTGAAGTTTGCAAAGAGTTAAATAAAGTTCGTTCAGAGCCATCGATGTGTCTGCTTGGGGGATATATACGGCTGTGATTATAATCGAAGAGAATTCTCTTGGAAGATAATGCGGTCTACATTTGATTGTGAGGAATTCTAAATCAGGTGAACAGAAGGATTTGAGTTCCTGTATGTTTCCTTCATCACACCATGTCCCGTTAGTCATGAGGCATATGCCCCCGCCACTCTTCTTACCAGAGAGATGTTTGTTTCTGTCCGCGCGATGCGTGGAGAAACCCGTTGGCTGCACCGCCCTGGATAGCGTTTTCCCAGTAAGCCATGTCTCCGTAAAGCAAAGAACGTTGCAGTCTCTGATGTCCCTCTGGAATGCCACCCTTGCTCGGATTTCATCAACCTTGTTGTCGAGAGACTGGACATTGGCAAGAAGAATACTGGGAAGTGGTGCGCGATGTGCCCTTTTTCGGAGTCTGACCAGAACACCGCCGCGTTTCCCTCTTTTTCGGAGTCGTTTCCTTGGGTCGCTGCATGCGATCCATTCCGTTGTCCTGTTTGTAAGGCAGAACACAGGATCCGCGTCGCGGAAAACATATTCTTGGTCGTACTGATGGTGAGTTGACGCTGATCTTATATTCAGTAGTTCTTCTCGACTGTATGTAATTAAACCTAAGATGACCTGGGGTACTAATGTAAGAAATAACACGTAAAAAAACAAAAAACTGCATAGTTTCCTAGTAACGCGAAGCGAGGCGGCCATCTCAATCTCTGTTTGTAAGAAGACAAAAATGGGCTTGAACATCAGAATAACATCACACAAACCATATGGCTTTTATATCGATTTGCCCAAAAACAAGCGCTTGATAAGTGCAAATCAGGCAACATTAACATGACTGTATTGACCGATGTATTTTCCTATTTCAGTCACACTCCACTTGCCCTGAGCTTCCTATAGTCAAGTGAAACCTGGGATTATCTGTTGTAATCCCAAACATGAAAGAGAACCCAGTTACACTGTATGATTCAAGAAAAGGGCAGCACCTTTTAATTGGTCACTTTGCTCTCTGCACTTGTCTTGTCCTTTGTTATTCTCAAGTTGTCTGATAATTATTTAAAAAAGAGAGGCCCCAGACTCAAAATAAACAGCAAGATACGTTGGTCGGCCGACCAGGATTGTAATTTCAATACAAGCAGATTGTTGACGTTAAACTAGGCTTTGACATTGATTTGATGTCTTTCAAATATTTTTGCTCACCGACTGGATATGTGATCATTTATGACCTCTTTGATTCAAGGGGTCTATGTAAAATCCTCACTTGGTAACATGGGGGACAAGAACGTGGGAGCCATTCCCAAATCCTCAAAACCCAATTAAATGTTTACAGCAATCAGACTGTGGAGTAAAGTGGATTTGAAGTGGTGTTTGCATCACACTCACAATGGACTTGCTATAGTCCTCTCAAACTGGAGAGTTGTAACTTGCAGAGGTTGGCTACAGCAGGCTTGTCTGTTAGTGACGTGGTCATTGGTTAGGTAATGTACATGATGCCCACAGTATGAGTCCCGAAGTGGTAGGCAGAGGCAATCAAATAACTCAGAGTTTAGATCTCAGCTCTGCACATAATGTCTGACTGAGTGAGGACGGCTTGTCTGTGCTCGTCTAGAGTGGTCTGAAATGACTGATGGTCGTACAGACTGGCATAGAGACCCAATCTGTTTCCTCCACAACCCTGCCCCAACCCTGTGCCTTTGCCAGCAAGAGTTGTATGTCATAAACAGACATGTAAAAAGTCTGGGATGAGCTATTTCTCTGGCTGGAGACTGCTATTGTCTGCCTAATGCAACAGCTATCATCTGTCAGGAGACTGCTATCATCTGCCAGGAGACTGCCACCATCTGCCCGGAGACTGCTATCGTCTGCTTAATGCGGCTACTATCATCTGCCAAATGCAGCTGCTAGTCTGCCAGGAGACTGCTATCATCTGCCAGGAGACTGCTACCATCTGCCCAGAGACTGCTATCATCTGCCTAATGCGGCTGCTATCTTCTGCCTAATGCGACTGCTATCATCTGCCTAATGTGACTGCGATCGTCTGCCAGGAGACTGCTATCGTCTTCCCGAAGACTGCTATCGTCTGCCTAATGTAGCTGCTATTGTCTGCCTGGAGACTGTTATTTTCTGCCTCATGCAGCAGCTTTCCTCTGCCTAATGCTGCTGGAGCAGCAGCCCTATTGAATGGTGCTTAAGAAAGTTTACCTAGAATTGATGTCCACGCCCCCGCAGAAGTATAATTAGCATATTAACAAAATCCCCATTAAAATCTGTCAGTTTAAGCTATAGATATCTGGGGGGCTTTTCAATCCACCGCATCTGCTGACGTCGCAGTTCCGCATCTGAGGTGAAAGGTGACCGAGCTAGAGCGGTGTTTGAAAATCGGTCTTCTCACAAAATCAACTGTAGTCTCCAAATGGTTTGGCCTACGAACTCTATATAAACATGATGCTTTCACGTTCACGATGGTGTTCACCGTTTTGCTCTATGACCCCCACAAGCATCTTGGGACTCGTTTGAAGTCGGTTACAGCCGATCTGCTAATCTCTGTCTGTAGCGTCCGAACAGTTTGGGCTACACACTAATATGACCCCTCTGTGGAAAGGAGAGGCTCTCACAAATAAGTACATTTTGTTTGTTTTTCTCTAGGACAGGCCTGTCACGACTTTCGCCGAAGTGGGCTCCTCTCCTTGTTCGGGCAGCGTTCAGCGGTCGACGTCACCGGCTCTCTAGCCATCGCCGCTCCATGTCCATTTGTTTTTTCTTGTTCCATACACACCTGGTTTTCATTCCCTAATCACACTGCATGTATTTAGTCCTCTGTTCCCCTCCATGTCTTTGTGTGTAATTGTTTATTTTTATGTGGATATTGTCAGGCGCCATACTTTTGTTATGTTCCGTGTTTTTGGCAAGTTTATGTTTTTATGTGCTGTTGTTTTTGGACCGGAATTAAAGTGCGCCTGTTTACTACACTCTGCTCTCCTGCACCTGACTTGGCCTCCTGTACACACCCTTAACAAGGCCTCACAAGACTTGACTGAAGGTCCCCTGGTACTAGTTGAAGAAATTAATGGAAGTACAGTAAATATGGGCTCAAAAAAAGGTTAAATACATGTCAAATAAATATACAAAGTGCCTTCGGAAAGTATTCAGACACCTTGACTTTTTCCGCATTTTGTTGCGTTACAACCTTATTCTAAAATTGATTAAATTATTTTTCCTGCTAACCCATCTACACACAATACCCCATTATGACAAAGCAAAGGTTTTTAGAAATGTTTGCTAATTTAAAAAAAATATATTATTCAGACCCTTTACTCAGTACTTTGTTGAAGCACCTTTGGCAGTGATGACATCCTCGAGTCTTCTTGGGTATGAAGCTACAAGGCTGGCACACCTGTATTTGGGGAGTTTCTCCCATTCTTCTCTGCAGATCCTCTCAAGCTCTATCAGGTTGGAAGGGGAGTGTTGCTGCACAGCTATTTTCAGGTCTCTCCAGAGATGTTAGCTCAGGTTCAAGTCCAGGCTCTGGCTAGGCCACTCAAGGACATTCAGAGACTTGTCCCGAAGCCACTCCTGAGTTGTCTTGGCTGTGTGCTTAGGGTCGTTGTCCTGTTGGAAGGTGAACCTTCGACCACAGTCTGAGGTCCTGAACACTCTGGAGCAGGTTTTCATCAAGGATCTCTCTGTACTTTGCTCTGTTCATCTTTACCTCGATCCTGACCAGTCCCTGCCGCTGAAAAACATCCCCACAGCATGATGCTGCCACCACCATACTTCATGGTGTCAGGTTTCCTCCAGACGTGACGCGTGGAATTCAGGTCAAAGAGTTCAATCTTGGTTTCATCAGATCAGATAATCTTGTTTCTCATTGTCTAAGAGTCTTTAGGTGCCTTTTGGCAAACTCCAATCTGTTTCACCTGTCTTTGTGATTGTCTCCACCCCCCTCCAGGTGTGCCCATCTTCCTCATTATCCCCGGTGTATTTATACATGTGTTCTCTGTTTGTCTGTTGCCAGTTCATCTTGTTTGTTCAAGTCAAACAGCGTTTTGTGACTCAGCTCCTGCTTTTTCCAGTCTCTTTTCTCAGCCTGCCCCTGACACTGAGCCTGCCTGCCGATCTGTACATTTGCAGTGTTCCAGACTCTGGTGAATGACATTCTCCGCTACATGCTGAACCGGTTCGTCTTGATGACATTCTCGTCTTCTCCCGCTTCCCCCAAGAACACGTGGTTCATGTCCAGCAGGTTCTTCAGCACCTTCTGGAGAACTAGTTGTTCGTTAAGGCGGAAAAGTGTTCCATTGATCCACATTCCCTTTCTAGGCTACATCATCTCTTCTGGGAGAGTCAAGATGGATCCCAAGAAGGTGAAAGCGGTGATGGATTGGCCTCAGCCTACGTCCAGGGTGCAGCTGCAACACTTCCTGGGGTTCGCCAACTTTTATTGCCACTTTATCCGGTGTGACAACACCCTGGACTCCCCCCTGTCTGCCCTCACCTCTACCAAGGATCCGTTCACATGGTCCATGGCCATGGACCAGGCATTCGGCACCTTAAAAAATGCTTCACCGCGGCTCCAATCCTGGTTCATCCGGACCCTTCCTATCAATTTGTGGTGGAGGCCGATGCTTCGGATGTTGGAGTGGGGGCTGTTCTGTCCCAACGTTCTGCCCTGGACCATAAGCTGCATCCCTGCACCTTCTTCTCCTTCCACCTCGCCACCACAGAGAGGAATTACGATGTGGGGAATCGGGAGCTGGGCCCGGGGTCCAAGAACGTCAAGCCGGTTGCCCTATCTCGCCGCTATAACCTCACGGCTACCACCACTGAGCCTGAGACCATTCTTCCCACCTCGTGCCTGGCGATGGCACTCAGCAGGGGTAATGGGAAACAGGTCCGGGAGGCGCAGCGGTCCCAGACGAATCCTGGGGGGGGGGGGGGCAGATAACCGGGGGGGGCAGATAACCGGATGTTCGTGCCTGACGCTGTCTGCTCCCCGGTCCTGGAGTGGGCCCGCTTTTCCAAGGCCGCCCACGTCATTCCTCTCCCAAAGTTACCGTCTGCCAAGGACATGGTCTCGACCATGGCCCTCAGTTCTCGTCCCAGTCCTGGAAGGCGTTCTGCACCATCATTGGGTCGTCGGCCAACCTGTCCTCCTGGTTCCAACCCCAGTCTAAAGGCCAGTCGGAGCGAGCCAACCAGGACCTCGAGACCACCCTGCACTGCCTGGTCGCCACCAACCCCACCACCTGGAGCCAGCAGCTGGTGTGGGTGGAATACGCCCACAACACCCTTCCCTGCTCTGCCACGAGCCTATCATCATTTGAGTGTTTATGGGGTATCAGCCCCCACTCTTCCCTGAACAGGAAGAGGAGGTCGGCATACCTTCTGCCCAGATGTTTGTCCGCCTCTGTTGTCATCCTTGGAAGAGAGGCCGGTCGGCCCTCCTCATGACCACCTCCAGGTATCGACAACAAGCGGATTGCCATCAGACTCCAGCTCCCCAGTATCATCTTAGGCAGAAGGTATGGCTATCCATCTGGGATCTATCCCTCCAGGTGGAATCCCGCAAACTCTCCTCCCGGTTTATCGGCCCGTTCTCCATCTCCAAGATCATTAGCCCCTCTGCTGTTCACCTTCTGTTGCCCGTACCCTTCGTATACATCCCACCTTTCATGTGTCCAGAGTCAAACCCATATCTCACAGCCCTTTGTTTCCCATTTCCAGGCCCACTCCTCTCCCCAGTCTCATCGACAGCCAACCGGCTTACACGGTGAGGCGTCTCCTGAAGGTTAGACCTCGGGGCAGGAGGTTCCAGTACCTGGTTGACTGGGAGGGTTGTGGCCAGGAGGAGAGGTGCTGGGTCCCCACCAGGGACATCCTGGACCCAGTCCTCATCGCAGATTTTCAGCACCGACACCCCGGTCAACCAGGTATGCTGTTACTGTCACAACCTGATCTGTTTCACCTGTCTTTGGGATTGTCTCCACCCCCTCCAGGTACAGCACATATTCCTCATTATCCCCTGTGTATTTATACCTGTGTTCTGTTGTCTGTTGCCAGTTCGTCTAGTTTGTTCAAGTCAACCAGCGTTTTGTGTCTCAGCTCCTGCTTTCTCCAGTCTCTCTTTTCTCGCCCTCCTGGTTTTGACCTTTGCCTGTCCTGACCCGAGCCCGCCTGGCTGACCACTCGGCCTGCCCCTGCCCCTGACCCGGAGCCTGTCTGCCGACCTGTACCTTTGCCCCCCTCTGGATTATCGACCTCTGCCTTACCCTGACCCTGAGCCTGCTTGTCGCTCGCTACTGTTGCCCCACCTCTGGTTTACTGGCTCCTGCCTGCCTTGACCTGCCTATTGCCTGCCCCTGTTGGAATATTAAACTATTGTTTATTTGAAGTGGTCTGCATCTGGGTCTTACCTTGGTCCTGATTGGTGGAGTGCTGCAGAGATAGTTCTCGTTCTGGAAGATTCTCCACAGAGGAACTCTGGAGCTCTGTTCTTTGTCACCTCCCTGACCAAGGCCCTTCTCCCTCGAGTGCTCAGCTTGGCCGGGTTACCAGCTCTAGGAAGAGTCTTGGTGGTTCCAAACTTCTTCGATATAAGAATGATGGAGGCCACTGTTCTTGCTCATCTTCAATCCTGCAGACATTTTTTGGTAACCTTCCTCAGATCTGTACCTCGGCACAATCCTGTCTCGGAGCTCTACGGACAATTCCTTTGACCTGTTTTTTGTATTATTTTTAATTGAACCTTTATTTAACTAGGCAAACCAGTTAAGAACAATTTTTTCTCTGACATGCATTGTCAACTTTGGGACCTTATATAGACAGGTGTGTGCCTTTCCAAATCATGTCCAATCAATTGAATTTACCACAAGTGGACTCCAATCAAGTTGTAGAAACATCTCAAGGATGATCAATGGAAACAGGACGCTCCTGAGCTCAATGTCGAGTTTCACAGCAAAGGGTCTGAATATTCTTCTTTACAAAGACAGCCTACCCCGGCCAAACCCTAACGACGCTGGGCCAATTTGCGCCGCCCTATGGGACTCCCAATCCTGGCCAGTTGTGCTACAGCCTGGAATCTATCTAGGGTCTGTAGTGATGCCTCTAGCACTGAGATGCAGTGCCTTAGACCGCTGCACCACTCAGGAGCCCAACCATGTGAAATCCATAGATTAGGGCCTAGTGAATTTATTTCAATTGACTGATTTTGACTGATCAGTAAAATCATTGAAATTGTTGCATGTTGCGCTTGTATTTTTGTTCAGTGCAATATGTCCTCATGGCATAACGTCTAGCCAGATATTTCACATAAAGGGATATCTCTCAGAAATACACTCATCTAATAGGGTGTTAGAACAGCTACCCCTACAAATCCCCCTTATCCATAGGCCAATTAGGTTGACAAATAACCAAAGCAGAGCAGAGCACAGGGTGTGGAATGTAAATGTGTGTGTGTGTGTGTGTGTGTGTGTGTGTGTGTGTGTGTGTGTGTGTGTGTGTGTGTGTGTGTGTGTGTGTGTGTGTGTGTGTGTGTGTGTGTGTGTGTGTGTGTGTGTGTGTGTGTGTGTGTGTGTGTGTGTGTGTGTGTGTGTGTGTAAGAGTGTGTGTGTGTGTGTAAGAGTGTGTGTAAGAGTGTGTGTGCGTGCATATGTGTGTGTGCATTTAAGTGTGTTTGTTTGTGTGTTAATCTTCTCCCTGATCAGCACTGAACAGAGAAGACTTTGGTTTGTCTTGAAATGCCTGCATGGCTAACAGGGAGAGATTGAGCCTCTGTTTCAATTTCTAGTTTCTAGTCTCAGCCAGTTAACAGACACAGACACAGATGCTTTGTCCATGTGGATTTGGTTGTCCAGAGCCACTGTCAGTGGCAGTGCTGCAGACTAGATGCTGTGTGTGTCAAATGGCACCCGATCCACTTTATAGTACACTTCTTCTGATTAGGGCCCCAAGGGAGACTCCTGACCTACGGGCCCTTCTGGCTCAGATAAGGATTGTACAGTATGTAGTGAATAGGGTGCCATTTGGGATGCACAAAGAGGCTCTGTTGATATGGATGGCCTCTGACTAGACAGACAATGCTCTGTGGATGCAGATGGCCACTGTCAGTGGTGTGGACTAGATAGGCAGAGGCAGGGCATTATTAACAGGGGACGAGAAGTGACATTGTCCTGCCATTGGCCTTCGCTGTCTCTCCTGCTGAGTGTTGTGGACGAGTCTGGCTCAGTCTGGATGAGCCTGAATGAGTGTCAGCTTGCTATGACTTACATGGCACAGGAGGTTGGCGCCACCTTAATTGTGGAGGACAGGCTAGTGGTAATGGCTGGAGCGGAATGAGTGGAACGCTATCAAATACACCAACATGTGGTTTCCATGTGTTTGATGCCATTCCATTCACTCTGTTCCAGACATTATTATGAGCCGTCCTCCCCTCAGCAGCCTCCTGTGCTACATAGTCAACATTGCAATGCTGGCAAAATGTTAGAGCCGATACTATTTCAACTTTCTTTAGGCTTTCTCAATGTTTTATAAACCCTTTAAATAACTCTACACAAAGGAAATATGTCTATGAATGGACCACCGACATGAAATGGTTAGGAGAATGTCCTCACACCTGCTCTGCCAAAAGCGGTTGAGTGATTGTGATGACATCACGCTCTGTGACTGAGGAAAGTCAGTTGTGTGATGCACAAAGCACAAACCATCACTGGTTATGTGCAGAAACTGTTTTTGGTTCAAACAGCAGAGGACATCGCTGAACTGCAGAACTCAGTAGGAAATTCAATTAGAAATACATACAATATAATATATTGGTCACTGAAGTTTCATAACACAGAAATGAATGGCGTTTTGAGAGCTTTGCATCTAAACTAATGAAGAAGGCAAACCACTTAGCCTGGAGTCTGAGTGATATTCAGGCAGTGTGGATTCCACGCAACAAAACACTTCAAGTCAATGACTGTTGTCTGACATTATGGTGCAATAACAGAGGTCATTACACAGGACAGCTTAGAAACAACAAAAAGCTGGTCATCACTTGATAAAAGAAAAGAGCATTTACATTTTTACACACAAATTAAACACAGTGTAATAGTGAAATACAATGTGTGCATGGCTGGTCAAATGTAGCTGGCATTTACAAATACTGTAATCATGAATATGAATTACAAATAACCATTTATTTTTATTGTTTAGCTGAGAGGACATTCTTATCAACGGTGACCATAATTAATAAATATTGCCATCACGCTAATGATCACACTCATACATTATCGATCCAAGCATGAGGGTCTTGGCGAAGCTTCCATGTCATTATCATCTTAATTACTTCCTGGAACAATAAAGAACTGCATTCTGGTAATATCGGGAGCAAATGTAATCAATCACATTTCCACTGACGTTGAACATACAGGATCATTCTGTGCTTAAAAAGTCATCATTTTGTCTGATGGTTACCATGTCTACATGATGCTGTCTGTATCTAAGAACAGAAAGATACTGTATGATATGAACCATATATGAACCGACTCATATAGATGCTTTACAGATGTTCATACTATCAACAAACTATCTGGTGATAAGCAACTGCTTTGCTAGGGTCAGCGTTAGGGTTAGGGTTAGGTATAGAATAAAGGTTAAGGTTATGGGTTATGGATGGTTAGTTGAAATGTTGTTGACAGTGATTGAGCATCTAAAAACCATCTACTAGAGACTATCCCAATAAAGTGTTTCCTATGAATGTGCACCTCAGGCCTTGTCCAGGTTTTACATCTGTAAGGGTGTTTAACTGGCACCTCAGGCCTTGTCCAGGTTTTACATCTGTAAGGGTGTTTAACTGGCACCTCAGGCCTTGTCCACGTTTTACATCTGTAAGGGTGTTTAACTGGCACCTCAGGCCTTGTCCACGTTTTACATCTGTAAGGGTGTTTAACTGGCCCCTCAGGCCTTGTCCACGTTTTACATCTGTAAGGGTGTTTAACTGGCACCTCAGGCCTTGTCCACGTTTTACATCTGTAAGGGTGTTTAACTGGCCCCTCAGGCCTTGTCCACGTTTTACATCTGTAAGGGTGTTTAACTGGCCCCTCAGGCCTTGTCCACGTTTTACATCTGTAAGGGTGTTTAACTGGCACCTCAGGCCTTGTCCACGTTTTACATCTGTAAGGGTGTTTAACTGGCCCCTCAGGCCTTGTCCACGTTTTACATCTGTAAGGGTGTTTAACTGGCACCTCAGGCCTTGTCCACGTTTTACATCTGTAAGGGTGTTTAACTGGCACCTCAGGCCTTGTCCACGTTTTACATCTGTAAGGGTGTTTAACTGGCACATCAGGCCTTGTCCACGTTTTACATCTGTAAGGGTGTTTAACTGGCCCCTCAGGGGTTGTCCACGTTTTACATCTGTAAGGGTGTTTAACTGGCACCTCAGGCCTTGTCCACGTTTTACATCTGTAAGGGTGTTTAACTGGCACCTCAGGCCTTGTCCACGTTTTTTACATCTGTAAGGGTGTTTAACTGGCACCTCAGGCCTTGTCCACGTTTTACATCTGTAAGGGTGTTTAACTGGCACCTCAGGCCTTGTCCACGTTTTACATCTGTAAGGGTGTTTAACTGGCACCTCAGGCCTTGTCCACGTTTTACATCTGTAAGGGTGTTTAACTGGCACCTCAGGCCTTGTCCACGTTTTACATCTGTAAGGGTGTTTAACTGGCACCTCAGGCCTTGTCCACGTTTTACATCTGTAAGGGTGTTTAACTGGCACCTCAGGCCTTGTCCACGTTTTACATCTGTAAGGGTGTTTAACTGGCACCTCAGGCCTTGTCCACGTTTTACATCTGTAAGGGTGTTTAACTGGCACCTCAGGCCTTGTCCAGGTTTTACATCTGTAAGGGTGTTTAACTGGCACCTCAGGCCTTGTCCACGTTTTACATCTGTAAGGGTGTTTAACTGGCACCTCAGGCCTTGTCCACGTTTTACATCTGTAAGGGTGTTTAACTGGCACCTCAGGCCTTGTCCACGTTTTACATCTGTAAGGGTGTTTAACTGGCACCTCAGGCCTTGTCCACGTTTTACATCTGTAAGGGTGTTTAACTGGCACCTCAGGCCTTGTCCACGTTTTACATCTGTAAGGGTGTTTAACTGGCACCTCAGGCCTTGTCCACGTTTTACATCTGTAAGGTTGTTTAACTGGCACCTCAGGCCTTGTCCACGTTTACATCCGTAAGGGTGTTTAACTGGCACCTCAGGCCTTATCCACGTTTTACATCTGTAAGGGTGTTTAACTGGCACCTCAGGCCTTGTCCACGTTTTACATCTGTAAGGGTGTTTAACTGGCACCTCAGGCCTTGTCCACGTTTACATCCGTAAGGGTGTTTAACTGGCACCTCAGGCCTTGTCCACGTTTTACATCTGTAAGGGTGTTTAACTGGCACCTCAGGCCTTGTCCACGTTTTACATCTGTAAGGTTGTTTAACTGGCACCTCAGGCCTTGTCCACGTTTACATCCGTAAGGGTGTTTAACTGGCACCTCAGGCCTTGTCCACGTTTTACATCTGTAAGGGTGTTTAACTGGCGACAGAGAAGACAGATGCAGGAGAGAAATAAGTGTTTCCAACGGCGCAGTTTATTTACAAAAAACCCACCGGAAAACAGAATAATACAAATCAATGGGTAACAACCTGATGCACACCAGTACAGACGTACACAAACACTTACAATAAACAATCAGCAACAAGGACATGAGGGGGAACAGAGGGTTAAATACACACCAGTACAGACGTACACAAACACTTACAATAAACAATCAGCAACAAGGACATGAGGGGGAACAGAGGGTTAAATACACACCAGTACAGACGTACACAAACACTTACAATAAACAATCAGCAACAAGGACATGAGGGGGAACAGAGGGTTAAATACACACCAGTACAGACGTACACAAACACTTACAATAAACAATCAGCAACAAGGACATGAGGGGGAACAGAGGGTTAAATACACACCAGTACAGACGTACACAAACACTTACAATAAACAATCAGCAACAAGGACATGAGGGGGAACAGAGGGTTAAATACACACCAGTACAGACGTACACAAACACTTACAATAAACAATCACCGACAAGGACATGAGGGGGAACAGAGGGTTAAATACACACCAGTACAGACGTACACAAACACTTACAATAAACAATCACCGACAAGGACATGAGGGGGAACAGAGGGTTAAATACACACCAGTACAGACGTACACAAACACTTACAATAAACAATCAGCAACAAGGACATGAGGGGGAACAGAGGGTTAAATACACACCAGTACAGACGTACACAAACACTTACAATAAACAATCAGCAACAAGGACATGAGGGGGAACAGAGGGTTAAATACACACCAGTACAGACGTACACAAACACTTACAATAAACAATCACCGACAAGGACATGAGGGGGAACAGAGGGTTAAATACACACCAGTACAGACGTACACAAACACTTACAATAAACAATCAGCAACAAGGACATGAGGGGGAACAGAGGGTTAAATACACACCAGTACAGACGTACACAAACACTTACAATAAACAATCACCGACAAGGACATAAGGGGGAACAGAGGGTTAAATACACACCAGTACAGACGTACACAAACACTTACAATAAACAATCAGCAACAAGGACATGAGGGGGAACAGAGGGTTAAATACACACCAGTACAGACGTACACAAACACTTACAATAAACAATCACCGACAAGGACATGAGGGAGAACAGAGGGTTAAATACACAACATGTAATTGATGGGATTGGAACCAGGTGTGATGGAAGACAAGACAAAACCAATGGAAAATGAAAAATGGATCAGCGATGACGAGAAGGTTGGAACAAGGAGAGGGAACAACTTTGGCGGAAGTCGTGACAACATCCTGGCTCGCTCAATATGTTGTGGGCTCTCTAAATGAACTGTACATTAATTGTACACATTATTTAATGCAGGCCATATGAGTGAAATTGTTAAGAAACATAAACAGCTATAATACTTATCACTGTGATATAATTACTATTAAAGTACAATACAATACAACACACCATACAATACACAATACCGTACACAATACAATACACAACACAGTACACAATACAATACACAATGCAATACACAACACATTACGGCAGGTAGCCTAGAGGTTAGAGCATTGGGCCAGTAACCCAGAGGTTGCTACATCAAATCCCAGAGCTGACAAGGTAATAATCTGTTGTTCTGCCCCTGAACTGTTCCCTGGTAGGCTGTCATTGTAAATAAGAATTTGTTCTTAACTGACTTGCCTGGTTAAAAAAAGTACAATACAGACATGTCTTTTTACATACAACACATGCAGTAGGTATTCTTTTCTCACTCTCGTGTCTAAAGCCTTTGTCAGCTTGAGCAACTGAAGAACATGTTTAACCTCACGACACACTGGATTTTATTGTGGATGACACTTTGACATTTGTAAGCCACAGCAGAAATGGCGAGCCTGATCCTCAACGACAGATTTTTCACACTTTAGGCTCACACATTATTATTTTATTATTTATCCAGGCAAGTCAGTTAAGAACAAATTCTTATTTACAATGACAGCCTAGGAACAGTGGGTTAACTGCCTTGTTCAGGAACAGAACGACAGATTTTGACCTTGTCAGCTCAGGGATTTGATCAAACAACCTTTCGGTTACTAGTCCACGGCTCTAACCACTGGGCTACCTGCCGCCAGGCTGGATTACCTCCACTGTTTTTGTTATAATGTTTGAGTCACTCAGATCGCATAAGAACACGGCATGAGCGATGGAAACATTTGTAGAATTGCAGAAAATGTGTTTGAAAAGGGCAAAATAACAGCCTGTTAGGTAGCATTCTCTTATTGTGAGTGTCACATTTGTTTAGCACTATCTTGCTTGGAAGCTCTTATATACATATTTTAGGGAATAGTTATGGATGCTTCAGAGCACAAGTCCAGCACTTGTATCTCTATCTCTATGTAATCTAATGTGTGAAACACTAAAACACTCAGCCAGGAATATATATATATATATATAGAGAGAGAGAAAGAGAGGTGCCTCAGGCCAGGCGTGTGTTGCCTGTAGATTTCTAATGTCTGCTGATGTCACGCATCTCATTATGGCACCCTTGAACTCGAAGAATGGTAAAGTGCCATCCTGCGCCTGTCTGTCTTCATCCGTGTAATGTTTGTAACATAATCGTTCCACTTACATCCTGCATGAATAATACCATTTCAAATTACGGTTCAACCGAATGTTATTGTCAATAATAGTGCCAAAACTCATCACACATCACACACTGGCTTCAGGACACAATTAAATAAGCCCTGGATCCAGCTAATCTTTGTCAGCGGTCAATTAAATCATCATCTCTAGCCAAAAGCTATGGCAGAAACTGACCTCATTCAAGTCACGCAGATGAAAAGGCACAGAATTCAAATGTCACATTTTTGAATGAGTCTTAATCATTGTTGTTGTGTAAATTTGGATCACAAGCTGTCTCTGGTTGGGTCCCATCTGGTTGGGTCCCAAGTTGTCTGGTTGGATCCCAAGTTGTCTGGTTGAATCCCAAGTTGTCTGCTTGTGTCAGTCATGTAATAGGGAGATATTAATCCATGAAGATGTTGTGTATATCTCAGATCAGTTTGAATTGCCTGTTAGATTTAAGAGACATTGACACATTGTTTTCCGGTTTCTGATAGGGCTCCTTCACCGCCCCTGTGTCTCCTCCATTCTATTTGCTTCAGTGACATTCTCATTGGTGATCAAATAGTTATAAAACCATTACAGAGACAGCTTAGTCATAAACTTGATTTATTAAACTACCTTCAATCATAGATTAGTCAAAATAGAATCATTAATGATTGCCACCTGTTTTCTGTTAACAAATCTGTGTTGAATCAAGTATATTTTCCACCACTATGTACATACAGCTTTACGTCCCACATGGAACCCAATTCCCTACATAGCGCACTATTTTTTTACCGGGGTTCTGAACAAATGTAGTGCATTATGTAGGGAATAGGGTGCCATTTGGGACAGGTCCCAAGTATATTTCCATAATATTCACCAGAACAGGTGCTCTCTAAGGGTATTTTATCATCAGTATTATAGTTTATCATCAGTGTTATAGTTTATCATCAGTGTTATAGTTTATCATCAGTGTTATAGTTTGTCATCAGTGTTATAGTTTATCATCAGTGTTATAGTTTATCATCAGTGTTATAGTTTATCATCAGTGTTATAGTTTATCATGAGTGTTATAGTTTATCATGAGTGTTATAGTTTATCACCAGTGTTATAGTTTATCATCAGTGTTATAGTTTATCATCAGTGTTATAGTTTATCATCAGTGTTATAGTTTATCATCAGTGTTATAGTTTATCATCAGTGTTATAGTTTATCATCAGTGTTATAGTTTATCATCAGTGTTATAGTTTTGTTATCATGAGTGTTATAGTTTATCATGAGTGTTTTAGTTTATCATGAGTGTTATAGTTTATCATGAGTGTTATAGTTTATCATGAGTGTTATAGTTTATCATCAGTGTTATAGTTTTGTTATCATGAGTGTTATAGTTTATCATGAGTGTTATAGTTTATCATGAGTGTTATAGTTTATCATCAGTGTTATAGTTTATCATGAGTGTTATAGTTTATCATCAGTGTTATAGTTTTGTTATCATGAGTGTTATAGTTTATCATGAGTGTTATAGTTTATCATGAGTGTTATAGTTTATCATGAGTGTTTTAGTTTTGTTATCATGAGTGTTTCAGTTTTGATATAATATTTTGTGAGTAGTATACGGTTTACTACAATAGTACATCATTTATAAATCCTAACTATGGTTGAAGTATCCCTCAAAAATCAAGCTGTACCTTTTAAATGTTCTCATACGTGTCCGTCATTGTTTTTACGTGACCCCCGTTGCAAAAATACAACAGGTTCTAACTTAGGTCAAACACTTCTTACAGTCATTAATCTCCTTAGACCCAGATACATCTCTTAGTAGCACATGGTGAGTGTCCTGTCTTCTCTAAGATGTAGTAGTGAAACAAACATTCTGAGCCAGAGCTAGAGGTATTTATGTTACAAAAACGCATTTGCAAAAATGCTTGGGTCTCACAGGGTGACCATCTTAAAAAGTAATCTTCTTTAGAACTGGGAAAAGGAGGGTAAATATGATGAATATGAATGAAATAATGAGTATTCAACAACTAAGTTGACCCATTCTAACCCATTCTGCCACAAGACTGCTTAGAGCAGCAGAGAGCAAGGCAGTGAGTGAGTTTTGTTGCTTCGCTTTAAGTCTATGAGGCTATACTGGGGGTGCCAATTAGTATAATATGTGACAGAAAAGTTATTTACAGCTTTCAGAGTGACACACTCAAAATATATTTTTGCTTTGTCCTGAGCAGACATGATCTCTAGCTGATCTCTTTGTTCAAATTGTAATGAACTTGGTCTGTTGTTTGTAGAGAGTCAGACCGAAATGCAGCGTGTAGGTTACTCATGACTTTTAATAAAGAAAAATGCGGTACATGAAAATAACTGAAAATACAAAAACAACAAACGAGTGAAACTAATACAGCCTATCTGGTGACTAACACAGAGACAGGTACAATCACCCACGAAATACAACGCGCACTCAGGCTGCCTAAATACGGTTCCCAATCCGAGACAACGAGAATCAGCTGACTCCAATTAGGAATCGCCTCAGGCAGCCAAGCCTAACTAGACACACCCCTACTAATACACACTCCCAATTAATACAAACCCTAATACGAAACACAACATATAAACCCATGTCACACCCTGGCCTACCCAAACATATAACAAAAACACAAGATACAATGACCAAGGCGTGACACAAATGTCTTTATGTAATTCAGGAAACGGCATAAACATAGCTCATTTTAAAGATGACAATATAGAATTAGCTGTAGGCCTCAGTCAAAACACTGACAAAGGTGCATTTGGAATGGTAATTCTTTGTTTACATTTGCTCAAGTTAATATGACAAATCAGATCATATTTTGTGTTGTAAAAATATTTGTCTCTCAACAAGCTATTATTGTCTAACTGTTGACAAATAATTAGTGTTTGTAGAACAAGCCTTAATTAACCATGTTTAATTATCACCTAAATCAGTCTTATTTTGTGCATATCTTCATTAGGAATATTGCTCATGTAATTAGTTTTGTAATGAATGTAACAATATCTGGAATTATTAGCAGCTTCAGATTCAAAATCCATCTGAATTCTCACGTTGATGAAAACCTGCCTAGAGAGGCAACCTATGGATGAGTCCAACAATTAGAACCATTCCTTTCCCTGTCTAATTATAGCCTGGGTTTACATACATACCCACACAAACAAGGTGCAGTGATGGCAATGTGGAATGTCAGTGCTGTGACACAGAGGTGGGAGGTAGATGATATGTAATGTCAGTGTTGTGACACAGAGGTGGGAGGTAGATGATATGTAATGTCAGTGCTGTGTGACACAGAGGTGGGAGGTATGTAATGTCAGTGCTGTGACACAGAGGTGGGGGTAGATGATATGTAATGTCAGTGCTGTGACACAGATGTGGGAGGTAGATGATATGTAATGTCAATGCTGTGACACAGAGGTGGGAGGTATGTAATGTTAGTGCTGTGTGACACAGAGGTGGGAGGTAGATGATATGTAATGTCAGTGTTGTGACACAGAGGTGGGAGGTACATGATATGTAATGTCAGTGTTGTGACAGAGGTGGGAGGTAGATGATATGTAATGTCAGTGTTGTGACACAGAGGTGGGAGGTACATGATATGTAATGTCAGTGTTGTGACACAGAGGTGGGAGGTACATGATATGTAATGTCAGTGTTGTGACAGAGGTGGGAGGTAGATGATATGTAATGTCAGTGTTGTGACACAGAGGTGGGGGGTAGATGATATGTAATGTCAGTGCTGTGACACAGATGTGGGAGGTAGATGATATGTAATGTCAGTGCTGTGTGACACAGAGGTGGGAGGTAGATGATATGTAATGTCAGTGTTGTGACACAGAGGTGGGAGGTACATGATATGTAATGTCAGTGTTGTGACAGAGGTGGGAGGTAGATGATATGTAATGTCAGTGTTGTGACACAGATGTGGGAGGTACATGATATGTAATGTCAATGCTGTGTGACAGAGGTGGGAGGTAGATGATATGTAATGTCAGTGTTGTGACACAGAGGTATTCTCGCTATACACCAAGTCACTTGGCTCTGTCATAACCTCACATGGTCTCTCTTATCATTGCTATGCAGACGACACACAATTAATCTTCTCCTTCCCCCTTCTGATGACCAGGTGGCGAATCGCATCTCTGCATGTCTGGCAGACATATCAGTGTGGATGACGGATCACCACCTCAAGCTGAACCTCGGCAAGACGGAGCTGCTCTTCCTCCCGGGGAAGGACTGCCCGTTCCATGATCTCGCCATCACGGTTGACAACTCCATTGTGTCCTCCTCCCAGAGCGCCAAGAACCTTGGCGTGATCCTGGACAACACCCTGTCGTTCTCAACTAACATCAAGGCGGTGGCCCGTTCCTGTAGGTTCATGCTCTACAACATCCGCAGAGTACGACCCTGCCTCACACAGGAAGCGGCGCAGGTCCTAATCCAGGCACTTGTCATCTCCCGTCTGGATTACTGCAACTCGCTGTTGGCTGGGCTCCCTGCCTGTGCCATTAAACCCCTTCAACTCATCCAGAACGCCGCAGCCCGTCTGGTGTTCAACCTTCCCAAGTTCTCTCACGTCACCCCGCTCCTCCGTTCTCTCCACTGGCTTCCAGTTGAAGCTCGCATCCGCTACAAGACCATGGTGCTTGCCTACGGAGCTGTGAGGGGAACGGCACCTCAGTACCTCCAGGCTCTGATCAGGCCCTACACCCAAACAAGGGCACTGCGTTCATCCACCTCTGGCCTGCTCGCCTCCCTACCACTGAGGAAGTACAGCTCCCGCTCAGCCCAGTCAAAACTGTTCGCTGCCCTGGCCCCCCAATGGTGGAACAAACTCCCTCACGACGCCAGGACAGCGGAGTCAATCACCACCTTCCGGAGACACCTGAAACCCCACCTCTTTAAGGAATACCTAGGATAGGTTAAGTAATCCCTCTCACCCCACCCCCCTAAGTTTTAGATGCACTATTGTTAGTGACTGTCCCACTGGATGTCATAAGGTGAATGCACCAATTTGTAAGTCGCTCTGGATAAGAGCGTCTGCTAAATGACTTAAATGTAAATGTAATGTAAATGTAATGTTAGTGCTGTGTGACACAGAGGTGGGAGGTAGATGATATGTAATGTCAGTGTTGTGACACAGAGGTGGGAGGTATGTAATGTTAGTGCTGTGTGACACAGAGGTGGGAGGTAGATGATATGTAATGTCAGTGTTGTGACACAGAGGTGGGAGGTATGTAATGTTAGTGCTGTGTGACACAGAGGTGGGAGGTAGATGATATGTAATGTCAGTGTTGTGACACAGAGGTGGGAGGTATGTAATGTTAGTGCTGTGTGACACAGAGGTGGGAGGTAGATGATATGTAATGTCAGTGTTGTGACACAGAGGTGGGAGGTCCATGATATGTAATGTCAGTGTTGTGACAGAGGTGGGAGGTAGATGATATGTAATGTCAGTGTTGTGACACAGAGGTGGGAGGTACATGATATGTAATGTCAGTGTTGTGACAGAGGTGGGAGGTAGATGATATGTAATGTCAGTGTTGTGACACAGAGGTGGGGGGTAGATGATATGTAATGTCAGTGCTGTGACACAGATGTGGGAGGTAGATGATATGTAATGTCAGTGCTGTGTGACACAGAGGTGGGAGGTAGATGATATGTAATGTCAGTGTTGTGTGACACAGAGGTGGGAGGTAGATGATATGTAATGTCAGTGCTGTGTGACACAGAGGTGGGAGGTAGATGATATGTAATGTCAGTGTTGTGACACAGAGGTGGGAGGTATGTAATGTTAGTGCTGTGTGACACAGAGGTGGGAGGTATGTAATGTTAGTGCTGTGTGACACAGAGGTGGGAGGTAGATGATATGTAATGTCAGTGTTGTGACACAGAGGTGGGAGGTATGTAATGTTAGTGCTGTGTGACACAGAGGTGGGAGGTAGATGATATGTAATGTCAGTGTTGTGACACAGAGGTGGGAGGTATGTAATGTTAGTGCTGTGTGACACAGAGGTGGGAGGTAGATGATATGTAATGTCAGTGTTGTGACACAGAGGTGGGAGGTATGTAATGTTAGTGCTGTGTGACACAGAGGTGGGAGGTAGATGATATGTAATGTCAGTGTTGTGACACAGAGGTGGGAGGTACATTATATGTAATGTCAGTGTTGTGACAGAGGTGGGAGGTAGATGATATGTAATGTCAGTGTTGTGACACAGAGGTGGGAGGTACATGATATGTAATGTCAGTGTTGTGACAGAGGTGGGAGGTAGATGATATGTAATGTCAGTGTTGTGACACAGAGGTGGGGGGTAGATGATATGTAATGTCAGTGCTGTGACACAGATGTGGGAGGTAGATGATATGTAATGTCAGTGCTGTGTGACACAGAGGTGGGAGGTAGATGATATGTAATGTCAGTGTTGTGACACAGAGGTGGGAGGTACATGATATGTAATGTCAGTGTTGTGACAGAGGTGGGAGGTAGATGATATGTAATGTCAGTGTTGTGACACAGATGTGGGAGGTAGATGATATGTAATGTCAGTGCTGTGACACAGAGGTGGGAGGTACATGATATGTAATGTCAGTGCTGTGTGACACAGAGGTGGGAGGTATGTAATGTCAGTGCTGTGTGACACAGAGGTGGGAGGTAGATGATATGTAATGTCAGTGCTGTGTGACACAGAGGTGGGAGGTACATGATATGTAATGTCAGTGTTGTGGTGTGTGTGTGTGTGTGTGTGTGTGTGTGTGTGTGTGTGTGTGTGTGTGTGTGTGTGTGTGTGTGTGTGTGTGTGTGTGTGTGTGTGTGTGTGTGTGTGTGTGTGTGTGTGTGTGTGTGTGTGTGTGTGTGTGTGTCACCAGATCTCAACCCAATTGAACACTTATGGGAGATTCTGGAGCAGCGCCTGAGACAGCGTTTTCCACCACCATCTTGTGGAAGAATGGTGTTGTGTCCCTCCAATAGAGTTCCAGACACTTGTAGAATCTATACCAAGGTGCATTGGAGCTGTTCTAGCGGCTCGTGGTGCCCAATGCCCTATTAAGACACTATATGTTGGTGTTTCCTTTATTTTTAGCACTTACCTGTAAATGTCAACTTATTCACAGTCCCATTTTATAGTCCCAGCAACAGACTAGCATCCTGTCCAGTGGGTGTACTACAACAAGCTGTACTCACGCTATAGAAACCAGAGATACAGTATGCTCCTGCTCCTGTGAGCCATTCCAGTTCACACCAACAAGCTGTACTCACGCTATAGAAACCAGAGATACAGTATGCTCCTGCTCCTATGAGCCATTCCAGTTCACACCAACAAGCTGTACTCAAGCTACAGAAACCAGAGATACAGTATGCTCCTGCTCCTATGAGCCATTCCAGTTCACACCAACAAGCTGTACTCACGCTACAGAAACCAGAGATACAGTATGCTCCTGCTCCTATGAGCCATTCCAGTTCACACCAACAAGCTGTACTCACGCTACAGAAACCAGAGATACAGTATGCCCCTGCTCCTATGAGCCATTCCAGTTCACACCAACAAGCTGTACTCACGCTACAGAAACCAGGGATACAGTATGCTCCTGCTCCTATGAGCCATTCCAGTTCACACCAACAAGCTGTACTCACGCTACAGAAACCAGAGATACAGTATGCTCCTGCTCCTATGAGCCATTCCAGTTCACACCAACAAGCTGTACTCACGCTACAGAAACCAGAGATACAGTATGCTCCTGCTCCTATGAGCCATTCCAGTTCACACCAACAAGCTGTACTCACGCTACAGAAACCAGAGATACAGTATGCTCCTGCTCCTATGAGCCATTCCAGTTCACACCAACAAGCTGTACTCACGCTACAGAAACCAGAGATACAGTATGCTCCTGCTCCTATGAGTCATTTCAGTTCACACCAACAAGCTGTACTCACGCTATAGAAACCAGAGATACAGTATGCTCCTGCTCCTATGAGCCATTCCAGTTCACGCCAGCCAAGGCTTGTGTAAGGCTACTAACTACGAATGTGAGTGTGGTCTGTGTGGCATGGCATTCATTCCAACACCTCTGGGTAGAGCAGACCAAACTCAAAAGGATTACGCTGGCACAGAGCGTCATGGAGAACAACAGTGGAATAAAAAGATCTAACCTCCGATTCCTACAAAAATTACCATTAATTATAATCCACATAATAATTCACATTTCCTGTTACTGCAGGATTATTTTCCTGCTGTGAGAAGCAGGGTCAAATTAAAATGAATTAAGTGCATCTGTATAGTGTCTGGAGCAGGCAACATTCCCTTTCCCATTCCTGCTCATTGCATGGCACCACTCTGCAATGCAAACAGAAATGGACTCCTCCACTTCTCCACTTCTGCTGCCTGCTGTGCAGTGTAACTCCCTCATACACTCTCAGTCAGGGTAACAGAATGCAGAGCGATGGGGAGGGGGGATATCAAAGGAACCAGAACATTCAAGGCTCCTCTTTGATGGTTATTCCGAGCGTATACGTCTGTCAATACTCCAGGGGCCCCGTGGCACAGGTTGCTTATTAGTGGCTCTGGGCTCCCAAAGTTCAATAAAACATCAGCTGCTAGGGAGGACCCTACAGGCCCCTACAGACGGTCAGTCCCCTAGCACTGCCTCTGGTCAAAACACACTCATCAGGCATTCATCCTCCCCCCCCCCCCCCCTCTCTCTCTCTCTCTCTCTCTCTCTCTCTCTCTCTCTCTCTCTCTCTCTCTCTCTCTCTCTCTTCCTTTTTCATTTTTTCTCTCTCTTTTTCTCTCTCTCTCCTTCCTGCCTCGAGGCACAGTAGGAAGATGTCAGTGAAATGGGGTGACTGTGGAGTTCAAAGCAATTTGAGCCATTTCTATTCAGTCCTCCGAGGATAAACTCAATCTCTCAGAACAGTGGAGCACCTTCAATGCCTCAAGGGCTTTGCTCCCCATACAATGGCACCTTCAATTTTCCCCCTCTCTTTACTTGAGTAATACAGTTGGAGAAGTGGAGAAACACCTTCAACAGCATCAGGTGCATCGTAAGTCTACTTTTCAGTCAACTGTCTTGAGTCTTTTGTTGGTGTGTGGGATACTTTCACCTTCCTGTCTCTTACCTGTAACATGCAGTAGAGCAGTGCTTGACTTGGACGGAAATAGGTACCGGTTAAAAAACAAAAACATTTTTTGATTGTTGGACATTAAAGACTGTGAAAACACCAGGAAATCAGCTCCAAGTAATTTTCATTTTGAAATCTGTTCCCAAGTATTCCCACACATAGTAGAGAGATGTGATTATATACAAATGTAAACAATGTTTTAAATTATTATGTTTTAGTCAAATATTATATCTGTTTGGGCTTCTTACAGTGTACAAATGATTAGTAATTATGTTCCGGCCCCCTGACCATCCACTCAATAAAAGAAACAGCCTGCGGCTGAATCTAGTTGATGATCCCTGCAGTAAAGCAACCTCCCTCGTTGAGGATCCCTGCAGTAAAGCAACCTCCCTCGTTGAGGATCCCTGCAGTAAAGCAACCTCCCTCGTTGAGGATCCCTGCAGTAAAGCAACCTCCCTCGTTGAGGATCCCTGCAGTAAAGCAACCTCCCTCGTTGAGGATCCCTGCAGTAAAGCAACCTCCCTCGTTGAGGATCCCTGCAGTAAAGCAACCTCCCTCGTTGAGGATCCCTGCAGTAAAGCAACCTCCCTCGTTGAGGATCCCTGCAGTAAAGCAACCTCCCTCGTTGAGGATCCCTGCAGTAAAGCAACCTCCTCGTTGAGGATCCCTGCAGTAAAGCAACCTCCCTCGTTGAGGATCCCTGCAGTAAAGCAACCTCCCTCGTTGAGGATCCCTGCAGTAAAGCAACCTCCCTCGTTGAGGATCCCTGCAGTAAAGCAACCTCCCTCGTTGAGGATCCCTGCAGTAAAGCAACCTCCCTCGTTGAGGATCCCTGCAGTAAAGCAACCTCCCTCGTTGAGGATCCCTGCAGTAAAGCAACCTCCCTCGTTGAGGATCCCTGCAGTAAAGCAACCTCCCTCGTTGAGGATCCCTGCAGTAAATCAACCTCCCTCGTTGAGGATCCCTGCAGTAAAGCAACCTCCCTCGTTGAGGATCCCTGCAGTAAAGATCCCTTGAGGATCCCTGCAGTAAAGCAACCTCCCTCGTTGAGGATCCCTGCAGTAAAGCAACCTCCCTCGTTGAGGATCCCTGCAGTAAAGCAACCTCCCTCGTTGAGGATCCCTGCAGTAAAGCAACCTCCCTCGTTGAGGATCCCTGCAGTAAAGCAACCTCCCTCAGTGTTTTTCCCCATAATGCCTTTTCCCTTTGCCGTGAACAAAGGTGAGTGGTGGCTTCACTTGATGTATTAGCAGGTTCTTTTCCAATTTAAACTCAGACTGGTGGTGATTATATTACTACAAATCCTCAGTGTAGCTCTGTACTCACCTCTACCCCGTATTGAAGGTGTCAGGTTCCACCTATTGCCGGTACACAAGCAACTTTATCAAATAATGGACAACAAAAATATATTTTTCACTCAAAGGAATTTTATTCCCTTACAACTTTGGCTATGGTGAATACTTACTATGAAGAACTAGGACCACGTGTGTTTGCAACATCTTATCTCTACAGTATGACCTATGACCTGTCCTCAAATCTCCACAACCTAATTCAGAACATGAAGAGCTTGTAGAAGCCATCCGTGCCTTTTGCTCAATGAATCCCTGAGAATATTCCTCTGTAGGTTTGTGCTTCTTTCTCTTATTGGCTCAGCAGGTCACTACAGTGTGTCTTGTTAAAGTTGGACAGCCCTGGAAAGTACATGTGGACACCCTAATGACAATACAGTCAACACGGCTAGAAACAGCCTCTATCAAACAGCAACTGTCTGTGTCTGCACATCATGCCCTTGGAGAAGCACAGACCGATATGATTGGACAGAGCAGATACATCACTTTCCCTTGTTCTAAGCCGACATGCGTTTTAATGGAACACTTTATCCTAATGGCCAGAGCTGTGCACAGGTTCTCTCCGGGGTAGGATGTGTGTCTGTGCAGTCCAAAGGGCCTCTGGGCCCAATAAAAGCTTCACCTCCTTTCCGTAATGACTTCCTTGTCTATTGCAAATTACAGTCATTCCATATAATTGCTTAGATTGTAAATTACAACAAGAAGCGTTGACTTCTTGCAGGCCAAGCTTGGCCTCGTTAATCTAATATCCTGATATTCACACATTGTTCAAGTCTGAAGCAGGATGTACCGTGACAAGGGTAGGTGTCACGGCCGTCGTTCAAGGAAGACCAAGGTGCAGCGTGGTGAGCGTACATTTTCCTTTATTTAGTCAAATGTTGCAAAGAAAACAAGAAATAACAAAAACGACCGTGAAGCTTACAAGGGCTATAGTTCCCCTAACAAAGACAACTTCCCACAAAGATAAAAGGGAAAAAGGCTGCCCAAGTACGATTCCCAATCAGAGACAATGATATACAGCTGTCCCTGATTGAGAACCATACCCGGCCAAAACATAGAAATACAAAAACATAGAAAACAGAACATAGAAGGCCCACCCAAATCACATCCTGACCAAACCAAATAAAGACATACAAAGGCTCTCTAAGGTCAGGGCGTGACAGTAGGACAATGTTACCTGACACAAGTTTGTACTGTACACCTGAGCATCCATGATTGAACCCCCAGAGCTGTCCTGGGTCTTTATTTATTCTAACATGGGGGATATCCTGAATTTAATTTTATGGGGTATGGGGCGGCAGGTAGCCTAGCAATTAAGAGCTTTGGGCCAGTAACCGAAAGGTCGCTGGTTGGTCAAATCCCAGAGCCAACTAGGTGAAAAATCTGCCGATGTGTCCGTGAGCAAGGCACTTAACCCTAATTGCTCCTGTAAGTAGCTCTGGATAAGAGTGTCTGCTAAATGAAAAAGTAAGTTACTGTCCTTAGGAGACCACTTCCATAGTACCGTTCAACCCTCCATCTTTGCCATAATTAGAGGGGGCTTCCCTTAGCTTGGCATCCAAGCTGATTTCACTATATTTTACTGTTGTTTCAAGTGAAATAATGTTGAGGACAGTGTTCAGTCTGGTTTAACCAGGCTAGTTGTCACTAACTTGCCACATCTCAATGGTGCTGTAGCATCCACAATGACTGGTCTCAGAGTTGTGATGATAGTCTCTGGGGAGCTATCATTAAGGCACTGTCTGATTGCCGTCACAAAGACAGAGAGGATGCTGCCTACAGTACATACAGACTTCAAATAATTGGCCACCTTAATAAATGGATCACTAGTCACTTTAATAATGTTTACATATCTGGCATTACTCATCTCATATCATCTCATATACCGTATTTATACCATCTATTGCATCTTGCCTATGCTGCTCTGTCAGTACTCATCCATATATTTTTTTGTATATATTCTTATAGTTGTTGTGGAATTGTTAGATTACCTGTTAGATATTGCTGCACTTTCGGGACTAGAAGCACAAGCATTTCGCTACAGTCGCAATAACATTTGCTAACCATGTGTATGTGACCAATAAAATTGGATTTGATTTTGATTGTGCACCCCAAGCAGTTACCTAGGATCCTCTGCTCCAAATCACAGTGGAATCGATTACCAGACCAACAGAGCCACTTTATCTCAAGAACTGAAGTAAACACATTAAATCATATTTTTTAACGTTTTGAGCTCTTCATTTCAATGTCCTCGTTTTCTTGTTAAAAATGGTATTGGTGTAATGATGTTTCACTTAGCCAGAATGTCTAAATTTCCCTGTGCCCAAATACATAAAATAGTCATCCTTTCCCATTCTCCACAGTCAATCACAATTCCACCTGAACCTGAGTAGTTTATCTCTCTGTCTCAGCGTCATCATTTCCTTCAAGTCAGAAGTTCAGGAGAAGTGTAGCAGTTTTAGGAGATACTGCCCTGTTATATTCTCCTTTGACTGTCCTCATACCTTTCTTTGCTCTCCTTTTTAAGAATTTATACAATATTGTCTGACATTTTAATTAAAATTGTTTTGTGAGGGATTGTGAGTGAAAACATATAGCCACCACCTTTGAGAAAGTAGACAGTATGTGTCAAATATGTGTCAGATATTAGTAAAAACAAATGGCCCCAGTCCGTAGCACAGCTTGATTATATTGTTATGTTACTTCTTCCATTGACCTTTTCACAACTATATCCATTACTGGGTGACATCTATACCTGACAGAGAGTCTGAGCTAACTTTGACAATTCATTGAAAAGTATTCTTCAGGATTGAGAGGGAAAAAATATTGTGAATTAGAACCTTTACCCTTTCACCTTCCTCAGTCAAACCAGCCTAGTGGTTAGAGCACTGGGCCAGTAACTGAAAGGTTACAAGTTCAAATCCCTGAGATGACAGGGTAAAATCTGTCGTTCAGCCCCTGAACAAGGCAGTTAGCTCACTGTTCCTAGGCCGTCATTGTAAATAAGAATATGTTCTTAATTTTTTTTTTTAACCTTTATTTAACCAGGCAAGTCAGTTAAGAACACATTCTTATTTTCAATGACGGCCTGGGAACAGTGGGTTAACTGCCTGTTCAGGGGCAGAACGACAGATTTGTACCTTGGCAGCTCGGGGGTTTGAACTCGCAACCTTCCGGTTACTAGTCCAACACTCTAACCACTAGGCTACCAACTTTCCTAGTTAAATAAAGGTTTAAACAAATGTTTGATAAACAATAAAAAAACAACTCAAAAATCTTTGGGTATCTGTGGGTTTAACCATATACTACATTGCAGAGCTGAGCTGCATATGAATCTTGCAGAGCTGAGCTGCATATGAATCTAACCAATCCCCATACACCGTCTGCTGGCCCTCTCTCATGGGTAAAGGGGAGCTATTGTATAGTGAGAACAGGATGAGACCCGCATGGGTTAGAATACTCCAGGAACAAGGAATACAGGAATTTCCCACTGGTAATACATACAAACACAGCCATCAGTGTGCTGAGACTGTATAATTAGGATCTCAACGATTCTAAACAGTGGTTCTACAGAGTAATATTACAAATGTTCCATATTGTTATCACTCACTTTCAAACTAATTTGTTGATGGGAAGAAAAAAAATCCTAAAATGTTTATGCTTAAATCAAGATAGTTATTATTTGGTACACATCTTAAACTTTGAAATACAGAACCAGTCAAACGTTTGGACACACTCATTCAAGGGTTTTTTTCTTTATTTGTAATATTTTCTACATTGTAGAATAATAGTGAAGACATCAAAACTATGACATAACACACATGGAATCATGTAGTAACCAAAAAAAGTGTTAAACAAATAAAAAAACATGTTAGATTTTAGATTCTTCAAAGTAGCCACCCTTTGCCTTGATGACAGGTTTGCACACTTTCGGTATTCTCTCAACCAGCCTCACCTGGAATGCTTTTCCAACAATCTTGAAGGAGTTCCCACATATGCTGAGCACTTGTTGGCTGCTTTCCTTCACTCTGCGATCCAACTCATCCCAAACCAGGACAGGTCATCTGATGCAGCACTCCATCACTCTCCTTCTTGGTCAAATAGCCCTTACACAGCCTGGAGGAGAGGACCAAGCATGCCCCCATTCTCATCGACGGGGCTGCAGTGGAGCAGGTTGAGAGATTCAAGTTCCTTGGTGTCCACATCACCAACAAACTAACATATTCCAAGCACACCAAGACAGTTGTGAAGAGTGAAGCGACAAAACCTATTCCCCCTCAGGAGACTGAAAAGATTTGGCATGGGTCCTCAGATCCTCGAAAGGTTCTACAGCTGCACCATAGAGAGCATGGTTGCATCACTGCCTGGTATGGTAACTGCTCAGCCTCCCGCCGCACGACACTACAGAGGGTAGTGTGAACGACCCAGTACATCACTGGGGCCAAGCTTCCCGCCATCCAGGACCTCTATACCAGGCAGTGTCAGAGGAAGGCCAGAAAATTGTCAAAGACTCCAGCCACCCTAGTCATAGACTGTTCTCTTTGCTACCGCACGGCAAACAGTACTGGAGCGCTAAGTCTAGGTCCAAGAGGCTTCTCAACAGCTTCTACCCCCAAGCCATAACACTTCTGAACATCTAATCAAATGGCTACCCAGACTATTTGCATTGCCCCCCTCCGCTGCTACTCTCTGTTGTTATCATCTAGGCATAGTCACTTTAATAACTCTACCTTCATGTACATATTACCTCAACTAACCGGTGCCTCTGCGCATTGACTCTGTACCGGTACGTATATAGTCTCGCTATTGTTATTTTACTGCTGCTCTTTAATTTCTTGTTACTTTTCCTTATTATTCTTATCCGGATTTGTTTTAAACTGCATTGTTGGTTAGGGGCTCGTAAGTAAGCATTTCACTGTTGTATTCGGCGCATGAGACTAATAACATTTGATTTGATTTGATGTGTGTTGATATTGTTGAAAAACTAATGATGGTCCCACTAAGCGGAAATCATATGGGATGGCGTATCGCTGCAGAATGCTGTGGTAGCCAGGCTGGTTAAGCGTGCCTTAAATTCTATATAAATCACTGACAGTGTCACCAGCAAAGTACCCCCACACATCACACCTCTTCCTCCATGCTTCACAGTGGGAATCACACATACAGAGATCATCCGTTCACCTACTCTGCGTCTCACAAATTTTGGACTCATCAGACCAAAGGACAGATTTCCACAGGTCTAATGTCCATTGCTCATGTTTCTTGGCCCAAGCAAGTCTCTTATTATTATTTGTGACCTTTAGTAGTGGTTTCTTTGCAGCAGTTCAACCATGAAGGCCTGATTCACACAGTCTCCTCTGAACAGTTGATGTTGAGATGTGTCTGTTACTTGGTCCTGGTCCTGTAGCTCAGTTGGTAGAGCATGGCGCTTGTAACGCCAGGGAAGTGGGTTCAATCCCCGGGACCACCCATACGTAGAATGTATGCACACATGACTGTAAGTCGCTTTGGATAAAAGCGTCTGCTAAATGGCATATATTATTATTATTATTATTATTATTATTATATTACTCAGTGAAGCATTTATTTGGGCTGCAATTTGAGGCTGGTAACTCTAATGAACTTATCCTGTGCAGCAGAGCTAACTCTGGGTCTTCGTTTCCTGTGGCGATCCTCATGAGAGCCAGTTTCATCATAGCGCTTGATGGTTTTTGCGACTGCACTTGAAGAAACTTTCTATGTTCTTGACATTTTCTGGCTTGACTGACCTTCATGTGTTAATGTAGTGATGGACTGTTGTTTCCCTTTGCATATTTCAGCTGTTCTTGCCAAGTCTCTCCTTCGAGTCTTCACTATTGAGAGCAGGAACTGCCACTGGGTTTCAAACATCTTCCAGCATCTTCTATTTCTTTTTGACTTTGCCAAATAACCGATCTTACTCTGGGTCCTTTATTCAAAGAACCACAGACGGTGTAGAATTGCCTGAGTGAAATACAATTAAAAAGCCATTAGTCTTTTTTTATTAACTTCCTTTTTGATGAGACAGAGAGAGATGGAGAGAGATTCTGTAATGATGCTTAATTGATTTTCATTATTAGCCTGCAGTACACAATTGGTTTACTTTGTTAGTTATATTGTCCTCCCTGGAGCTTCACGACAGTATAGTGCAACCCTTTTATAGCGAGATAACATCATTTTGTAAACAACATTTCACCGGTGTCAAATATGCATGATTTTGAAGCGAAGCAAATGCAACGATCAGGCCTACTTTATATTTTATTTTTGTTTCTCTGACTTTCTTACTTTCCAGTCTGCGGGGCATCATCATGTATCAATAATGATCATTTACTGCCACCGTGTGGAGATAAGTTAGGGGTGCGAGTTATTGAAAACTGATGCAAAATATTTTATTAGCTTTGGTTTTTATTAAGTTGTGCAGATCATGTATGTCTTCTGATAACCCGGTAATGCAAATGAATACGCAGGATTATTTTATTTTACAGTGAGAGTGACCACATTATTTGATGTATGGGATGGGGACCAGGCTTTGAGTAATACACTTTTCTTGAATTTTCCCTCCATACCGGTAGATGGTACTATTTATCTGTGTTGACAGGCATCTGTGTCACGAGCTGCCCCTCTTTCAGATTTGTTTACTTCAAGCGTCATTTCAATGGCGGAACACTGAAAAAAGCATTTGAGAGCGTTCAGATTTCGGATATATTGTTCTAGTTACGAACGAGCTGAGTACTTACATTTATCATCTTGGCTAGCTAACATAGTAAACGAATCGTTTTGTCCCAATATTTATCTTAGTAAACCTTCTGGCTGGGGCATTTCCATCAATTAAAGCACGAGATCCCCGAAATGGCAGATAACAACACAGGTGGGAGAGTGACTAGCTTGCTAGCTAATATCTGTTAACTAAAGTGGTATGCTAACGCGGTTATTTCTATCTTCCTAACTGTACGGATAGCTAGCTAGTACAAACACTAGTTTTAATCATCCACCAGCATTTACATGGACTTTACATTTAACCAACCATCGGTTGTTTGCTAGCTGATATTAGCAAACGCCAGTGTTGCTAGCTAGCTATCCCTCCAGTGTCCTTGCGCTAGCTGCGTTGGTAGCTAACTAGCTATGAATTTATATTTACTAACTAAACATGCCAATAAACAACTATTTAGTTAGCTAGCTAGTTGTTAATTGTGTCACGTGTGCCAACATTGGCACACTCGACTACCTATTCACTAGCTTGCTAGTTCCCAAACTTGTCATGTCAACAATCTTGACTAGCGTGTCATGAATGCTAACTGTCAACACACGCCCACCAGAATTTGGACCTAGCTAGCTTACGTTAACTAACTTGGTTTAACATTATGTTATGGCTTGGCAGCAAACAGTTGGCATTATTAGCTAGCTAAATGGGCTATATATATTATTATTTTTTGTTTTAATTCAAGTCAAGCATGATAACACTTCTTCCCTGGGATTTCAGACCAAGAAAAAGCAATAGCTGCAAATGCGTTGGAGGCGTTTACGGTAACGTCGCATTTATTTACCGTCAACAGTTTTCTGCAAATTGTCCTCGGGAGTTTGTAGCCAACTTGGCTACAACTCCATCTATCAAACCTATCTGATTCATGTTTGTTTACATTTGACATTTACATATATTTGTTTACATTTGTTGATGCAACTATTCACACGTTTTTTTTAGTTACATTTGTTGATTTTAATTTGTTTACTCACAGGCTGGAAACTATGAGGAATCTTTGAAACACCTTGGGAAGTTGCAAGAGTTGAACAAGGAGGACTACAAGATTGCTTTGAATAAAGCAATAGCTGAATTCTACAAGAGCGGCCAAACCACCACATGCACCCTGAAGCAGACTCTTATTGCAATGAAAAACCAGGTGACTATCGTTGAAACCTTTTATCCAGTCTCTCAATGACACGCCAAATAAATGTTAAACATATTCTAGTATTGTTGATTCCTGTTTTAAATGTCTTGATTCTTGATGAATATATTCACAGATGCACACAATAGTTCATTAAGTTGGCTAATACTTAACATTCATGCATCTTTTTTGTCTATCAAGGTTCACACTTCAATGGAGGATATTGATGGTTTGGATGATGTAGAAAACAGTCTTCTCTACTACAATCAAGCTATCATTCACTACCACATGAGACAGTACTCTGAAGCTATTGCTATTGGAGAGAGGCTGTACCATTTTCTGGAGCCGTTTGGTAGGTTTTGGTGTTTTTATATGGACAGTCGTATTTGTCAGACTATAAGCTCTTGTCAGAGAACACAAACATTGAAATGTATTGCATGACTACACCGTACACACACTCACACGCACACACTTAGTCACAGCAACTGGCAATGTTCCTGATGAATTGGCCTTTGCAGCCCAACAGTTTAGCTTGATGGTGTTATTTGTCCTAGAAGAGAAGTTTGCTCTGGCGGTCTGCTTCTTGCTGGTGGATCTGTACCTGCTAACGTACCAGCCAGAGAAGGCCCTCCATCTCCTTGCTGTGCTGGAGAAACTGTCTGTACAGGGAAATAACAAGAACGGCAAAGGGGAGGTACGTGTCCCTCTAAAGAGGGGTGTGCCAGCATGCACCATTCTCAGGTGTCATGTTTCTGACTTTCACCCATGATGTTCTGATGTTTGTTACTGTGCTCATGTATGTTGAATGTTATTTTCCACCTCTTGGAGAAAGGACTGTTCTTCCTAAGCAGATATGTTATTATTAGTGGCAACTGTAAGGTTCTTGTGTTGACGGCAAAGATGTGCTGCTGCGTGTGTACTCACATTGAGGTTGTCTGTCATGTCCAGGTAATATTTCAGACACAGTGCAAGTTCTACATTCACAGGGACCCGGTAGTGGAGGCAGCAGACCTCATTCAGGATAATCTCAGGGAGCTTACTGGAGGACAGGTTACTAAAATATACTTCAGGCGCTACACACTGATACAACATTGACCAACAAACTTAGAATTTAATAGGTGTGATTTGGCGGTTGGTGGTCAATGTTGGGTCAGTGTAAAGGTGCCTTTAGAACCAAACACTATACACTCCTACTTTGGGTGTCCACGTAATTTTTGGTTGCCCCCCAAAAATATCTTACTGCGGTTACGCTAGTTACATCTGAGTGCAGGCTATTTTACTAATGGTTTAAACTTCACTTACTATGAGAAGACATTTGAAGTCTATATTTTGCAATGTGGTTATTTTCAAACGTTGGTGTCTCTCTTGATATTGCAGAGTGTCAACAAAGATGGTCGGAACCAGAAGGCAGAGTTCATTGACATGATCGAAGCGGCTAAATCCAAAATGCACCAGGTACGTTTAACACCAATCCTTTTCCTGAGGTGGAGGAAATGAAGACGGAAAAGCAGCTTTTGAATTGCTGCTTTTGTTTCACACTTGTCGTTCTTCCCGTCCACAGTACAAAGTGCGAGCGTACATTCAGATGAAGTCATCAAAGGCCTGCAAAAGGGAGATCAAGTCTGTGATGAACACAGCAGGGAATGTGAGTCATGATGTTTGCGTTGCTAAACACATTACTAAACTAGCCTGGTTTCTGTTTGTGCTGTCTTACCAACTCCTATGGTCAATGGCGTGACAATGACCATAGGAGTTAGAAAGATGGCACGACATGATCTGGAACCAGGTTATTAAACTGGCTTACTAAACCTGCTCTCTCCCAAACATCCCCTTCCTGCCTTTCCCTGCTTCAGTCGAATGCACTGATTGTAAGTCGTTTTGGATGAGGGCATCTGCTAAATGACTAGAATGTCAATGTTTCCATGCCAACCTGTGTTTCCTTCATCTCCCACTAGTCTGCTTCCTCACTCTTCCTCAAGAGTAACTTTGAGTACCTGAGAGGAAACTACCGCAAAGCAGTGAAGCTCTTAAACAGCTCCAACATCGCAGAGCACCCTGGGGCCATCAAAACAGGTATGTTTAGACCCCTGTTTACCTGGTCATACATCCAACAAGGTTGTTGGAACGTGCTGGAAAAGACAATGTAAAAGTATATATCCGATTCAGGACTATATGGATCAGGTTGTCTAGATGGTGTGAAAAGGGTTTAGGACTGTCCTGTTAGTGACAGAGCACAATTGAGTATTACCTATATCAGGTTTTCCCAAACTGGGGTGCACGCAATGCCGTCGGGGGGTACGCCAAATAAATGTGATTCCTTTAAAAAAAAAAAAATACATGTAAACTGCTTTTATTTTTTCCAATGGGTCTATACATTTGGGTGAGGGTCTTTTTCTGCTCTTGAGTAGCCTAGTTTCAATGACAGAAATAAAATGAAACCATCTAGTGTTCAGTGAAATAGCAACACAATGTCAAATACAGGTAGCCTGGTTAAATAATGAACATCCAATCACATTAACCGTTACTTTCTCGCGGGGAAACCTTCACTCTTGCCAGACATTTAGAAACGAAACATGACCATTTGAAAAATAAGCCACGGGAGTTTTTTGAGTGAGAATAAAGATGACTTTTGAGTAGTAAGATGTATAAAAGCAACAGATACCATTAATAAGAAGAGGCTAGAAGCGTCTTATATGGTGAGCTACCGAGTGGCTCGGACAGGCAAGCCCCATACTATTGTGGATAACTTAATTCTTGCTTCTGCCGCGGATATGGCTGGAACAATGCTGGGGGAAAAGGCCCCCAAAACTATACAGACAATATCTTCATCAAACAACACTGTTTCACAGCGCATCAGTGACATGGCAGGAGATGTTTTGAAACAATTACTGCTTCGCATACAAGGCAGTGAATTCTATGCGTTATAGCTCGATGTGTCAACAGCTCCTGGTAAATGTCCGTTATGTTTATGGGGGTCAATTAAGAAAAACATCCTCTTCTGGAAACCAGGACAACAGGAGAGGATATTTCTAAAGTACTGGACAGCTTTGTGACATCAAATGGACTTTGGTGGTCAAGATGTGTTGGTATCTGTACTGATGGTGCAAAAGCCATGACAGGGAGACATAGTGGAGTGGTAACGCGCGTGCAAGCAGTTGCTCCCGACGCCACTTGGGTACACTGCAGCATCCACCGAGAGACCCTTTTGTACACTGCAGTATGGATACACTGCAGTATGCACTGAGAGGCTCTTGGGTACACTGCAGTATGCACTGAGAGGCTCTTGGGTACACTGCAGCATCCACTGAGAGGCTCTTGGGTATGCAGCATGCACTGAGAGGCTCTTGGGTACACTGCCGTATGCACTGAGAGGCTCTTGGGTACACTGCAGTATGCACCGAGAGGCTCTTGGGTACACTGCCGTATGCACCGAGAGGCTCTTGGGTACACTGCAGTATGCACTGAGAGGCTCTTGGGTACACTGCAGTATGCACTGAGAGGCTCTTGGGTACACTGCAGTATGCACTGAGAGGCTCTTGGGTACACTGCCGTATGCACTGAGAGGCTCTTGGGTACACTGCCGTATGCACTGAGAGGGTACACTGCAGTATGCACTGAGAGGCTCTTGGGTACACTGCAGTATGCACGGAGAGGCTCTTGGGTACACTGCAGTATGCACGGAGAGGCTCTTGGGTACACTGCAGTATGCACGGAGAGGCTCTTGGGTACACTGCAGTATGCACTGAGAGGCTCTTGGGTACACTGCAGTATGCACTGAGGCTCTTGGGTACACTGCCGTATGCACTGAGAGGCTCTTGGGTACACTGCCATGTGCACTGAGAGGCTCTTGGGTACACTGCCGCATGCACTGAGAGGCTCTTGGGTACACTGCAGCATGCACTGTACACTGCACATCCACCGAGGCTCTTGGGTACACTGCCATGTGCACCAAGAGGCTCTTGGGTACACTGCCATGTGCACCAAGAGGCTCTTGGGTACACTGCCATGTGCACCAAGAGGCTCTTGGGTACACTGCCGTATGCACTGAGAGGCTCTTGGGTACACTGCCATGTGCACCAAGAGGCTCTTGGGTACACTGCCATGTGCACCAAGAGGCTCTTGGGTACACTGCCATGTGCACCAAGAGGCTCTTGGGTACACTGCCATGTGCACCAAGAGGCTCTTGGGTACACTGCCATGTGCACCAAGAGGCTCTTGGGTACACTGCAGTATGCACTGTGCACCAAGAGGCTCTTGCTGCCATAGGAATGCCTGACAGCTTGAAAGACGTTTTGGACATTACAGTAAAAATGTTTAACTTTGTTAAAGCAAGGCCCCTGACTCTCGTGTATTTTCTGCATTATGCAATAATATGTGCAGCAACCATGTAACGCTTTTACAACAGAAGTGCCCTGGTCATGAAGGGGCAAAGTATTGGCATGCTTTTTTGAATTGAGGAGACCAGCTTAAACTTTTCATTACTGGCCATAATTTTCACTAGTCTGACCGCTTACACGACTGGCCTATCTGGGTGATGTTTTTCTAGGCTGAATGAACTGAATCTAGGTGGGATTACAGGGACTCTTCGCAACTATATTCCATGTGCGGGACAAAATTGAGGCTATGATGAAGAAGTTGGAGCTCTTCTCTGTCTGCATTAACAAGGTCTTAACACAGGTCTTTCAATCATTGTATGATTTTTTTTTTGTGCAAATGAACTCCAGCTTACAGACGATGTCTAATGTGATATAGCGAAGCACCTGAGTGAGTTGGGTGCGTAATTACACAGGTACTTTCCTAAAATGGACGACACAAACTATTGGATTTGTTATCCCTTTCATGCCCTGCCTCCAGTCAAATTACCAATATCTGAGCAAGGGGGCCTCATTGAAATTGCAGCAAGCGGTTCTGTGAAAATGGAATTTAATCAGAAGCCACTGCCAGATTTCTGGATTGGGCTGCACTCAGTTTGCCTTGGAGAATCATGCTGTTAAGACACTGATGCCCTTTGCAACCACGTACCTATGTGAGAGTGGATTCTCGGCCCTCACTAGCATGAAAACTAAATACAGGCACAGACTGTGTGTGGAATATGATTTAAGACTGTGACTCTCTCTAATACAACCCAACATTGCAGAGTTATGTGCATCCTTTCACGCACACCTTTCTCATTAAATTGTGGTGAGTTTTTCACAATTCTCGATTAACAAATTAAGTTTATATGTAAGAAAGCTAAATTATTGATTTGATTTGGTCCTATAAGAGCTCTTTGTCACTTCCCATGAGCCGCGTTGTGACGACAACTCACACTCATTCTTATGTCTAATAAATGCATTGTATAATGTATGTGTGGCAGGGTTACAATGATGGCAAAAAACAACATTTGAGAGTGCTGACCCTGGTGCTAGAGGGGGTACAGCTGACCCTGGTGCTAGAGGGGGTTCGCAGCTGGAGATTGAACGTTTGAAGGGGTACGGGACTATAAAAAGTTTGGGAGCCACTTCCCTATATGAAAGTGAACTTCCGCTAAATGTTCTTTCTTGTTTGTTTCTACCATCAGGTGAATGTGTGCGCTGTATGTTCTGGAACAATCTGGGTTGCATACACTTTGCCATGGGGAAACACAACCTAGGTATATTCTACTTCAAAAAGGCCCTGCAGGAGAACGACCACACGTGTGCACAGCTGGGGGACGGTGGGGCGACGGGGAACGGGCAATGTGAGTCAACAAACTGGGTTTAACTCCATTCAAAGCCACAGGACAGTTTCTCGGACACAGATTAAGTCTAGTCTTGGACTTAAAAGTATGTTATGCAGATTCGGACATCAAAATGGTATCTTAGTGCAGGACTAGTTTAATCTGTGTCTGGGAAACTGGTCCTACATGTTTCTCCTGTCATTGTACGCCGACTAGCTCTGTTGTCTCTCTGTCCTTCCAGCTAAGCAGTTCTCGGGCATCCCCATGTGTGCACTGCTAGCCAACAAGCGTTATGAGCTGCTGTATAACTGTGGGATCCAGCTGCTGCACATCGGCCGGCCCCTGGCGGCTTTCGACTGTCTGATGGATGCTGTGCAGGTGTACCACTCTAACCCTGGCCTCTGGTTACGGTTGGCAGAGTGCTGCATTGCTGCCAACAAGGGTGTGAGTTGTGATTTTAAAAAACACACACTCACACACACACTTGTTTTCTTACAGTGAAATAAAACTTAACAACATTCAAATTTAGCATTTTGTTATTTTTCCAGAGCTTAGAACAAGACAACAAGGGTCTTCCGAGTAAAAAGGGCATTGTTCAGGCCATCGTTGGGCAGGGCTACCATCGCAAGATCATCCTGGCATCACAGTCCACCCAGAACACAATCTACAGGTCCGTTTTCCCTCTCCCTATAACCAGTGCTGTCCAGGAGATGGCGCTAAAACATTTGTTTACGTGGTAGTGATTGCTGAAATTAGAGGGTACTCTGAGACAACTCAAGATGTTGATCATTACTATATCTCCATTAACCTCTTGGTTTACTCTTTCCTCTCCTAAATGTGGGTGTGTGTAGTGATGGGCAGTCTGCAGCCATTCCGGTGGCCAGTATGGAGTTTGCAGCGATCTGTCTGAGGAACGGCCTGGTCCTCCTCCCTGATCACCAGCAGCAGGAGAACAAGGCAGAGAACGGCTCCAAGACAACCAGCCAGTCAGGCAGCACAGAGAGCGGCTCAGAGAACAGCGACGCCTGCAGGTCAGTGTCTCATCTCACCCTGAGATTGGTGCTAAAACATGCCTTGTCAAATCTATTTTTGTAGAGCACTGTGGTTAAGATTATAGACTATTAACAAGGATTCAGCTCTCCATGTCCTCTTATAGAAGAAGAACTTTACAGGAAGTATCTTTCTTTCCATTTCCCCGACGTCCTTATCGTTGGTTTGACAGTGGGAAGGGTCAAGAAGGAGACAAGTTCCTTTCTGCAGCACCGTCTTCACCTCTGAGGAAACAGGAGGTTGAAAACCTCAGGTAAGAGAGACCTCTCTACCCAGACCTTTCTGTTCCCCTTCCTGTCTCCCCCAGTCAGTTAATAATCCTTTCTCCCCTTCCTGTCTCCCCCAGTCAGTTAATAATCCTTTCTCCCCTTCCTGTCTCCCCCAGTCAGTTAATAATCCTTTCTCCCCTTCCTGTCTCCCCCAGTCAGTTAATAATCCTTTCTCCCCTTCCTGTCTCCCCCAGTCAGTTAATAATCCTTTCTCCCCTTCCTGTCTCCCCCAGTCAGTTAATAATCCTTTCTCCCCTTCCTGTCTCCCCAGTCAGTTAATAATCCTTTCTCCCCTTCCTGTCTCCCCAGTCAGTTAATAATCCTTTCTCCCCTTCCTGTCTCCCCCAGTCAGTTAATAATCCTTTCTCCCCTTCCTGTCTCCCCCAGTCAGTTAATAATCCTTTCTCCTCTTCCTGTCTCCCCCAGTCAGTTAATAATCCTTTCTCCCCTTCCTGTCTCCTCCAGTCAGTTAATAATCCTTTCTCCCCTTCCTGTCTCCCCCAGTCAGTTAATAATCCTTTCTCCTCTTCCTGTCTCCCCCAGTCAGTTAATAATCCTGTCTCCTCTTCCTGTCTCCCCCAGTCAGTTAATAATCCTGTCTCCCCTTCCTGTCTCCTCCAGTCAGTTAATAATCCTTTCTCCCCTTCCTGTCTCCTCCAGTCAGTTAATAATCCTTTCTCCCCTTCCTGTCTCCCCCAGTCAGTTAATAATCCTTTCTCCCCTTCCTGTCTCCTCCAGTCAGTTAATAATCCTTTATCCACTTTTTCTTTTTTCCATTCTCTGTTGCCCTGGTCCTCCTGGGTCTCTGTTGCCCTGGTCCTCCTGGGTCTCTGTTGCCCTGGTCCTCCTGGGTCTCTGTTGCCCTGGTCCTCCTGGGTCTCTGTTCTCTGGACTAATTGGACAAAGCTTGCCCTCCACTTTTCATTAGGAGGGGGTAGAGTTGGGGAGGGGTTAGAGTTGGGGAGGATGTGCTGAATGAAGGGCTGACCCCACAGGGAAAGTTTACGAGCAGCCCCGTCAACTACTTGGGTTTATTTCCTGGAATCCCTGAGTGTTCTGTTGCCAACCAGTGAGAGGTCTGGGAGGGACACGACCACTACAGTCCAGACTCTCCTCACCTGCACTTTTCTTTAACCAAGAAAAATAATTGAAAGAACTGAATTTGTTTAATTAGTATTCATTTCAATAAAGAATGAATTTCCCCCACATCTGAAAGTTATGCAACCCACTATGTTTCCCAGTGCAGGGTTAGTGTGATCTGTTGTTGTCCTGGACGTGTTGACTGGGTCCTCCTATATGGTGTTGTCTCTCTAGGTGTTCCCTCCTGGCCTGCAGTGCCTATGTGGCCCTGGTGTTAGGAGACAACCTGATGGCCCTGAACCATGCAGAGAAGCTCCTTCACCAGACCAAGCTGTCTGGATCACTCAAGTAAGACCTCTATCCATCTGTCTCTCTCTATCCATCTGTCTCTCTCTATCCATCTGTCTCTCTCTATCCATCTGTCTCTCTCTATCCATCTGTCTCTCTCTATCCATCTGTCTCTCTCTATCCATCTGTCTCTCTCTATCCATCTGTCTCTCTCTATCCATCTGTCTCTCTCTATCCATCTGTCTCTCTCTATCCATCTGTCTCTCTCTATCCATCTGTCTCTCTCTATCCATCTGTCTCTCTCTATCCATCTGTCTCTCTCTATCCATCTGTCTCTCTCTATCCATCTGTCTCTCTCTATCCATCTGTCTCTCTCTATCCATCTGTCTCTCTCTATCCATCTGTCTCTCTCTATCCATCTGTCTCTCTCTATCCATCTGTCTCTCTCTATCCATCTGTCTCTCTCTATCCATCTGTCTCTCTCTATCCATCTGTCTCTCTCTATCCATCTGTCTCTCTCTATCCATCTGTCTCTCTCTATCCATCTGTCTCTCTCTATCCATCTGTCTCTCTCTATCCATCTGTCTCTCTCTATCCATCTGTCTCTCTCTATCCATCTGTCTCTCTCTATCCATCTGTCTCTCTCTATCCATCTGTCTCTCTCTATCCATCTGTCTCTCTCTATCCATCTCTCTTTCCCCACTCAGATAAACTCTTACACCAGATGGACTTCATTCCTCTATCCCCTTTTCCCTTAGCCTTTCATCCTCACTCCCCCTTTCCCCTCAACACCTCTTTCTGTTTCTTCCTCTCCCCCCTCCTTCCCGCTACCCATGCACCTCTTGTTATCACTTCATTAACCTCCATATGACTTACCACCCCCTCCCCCAAAGCTTACAGCACTCAACATGACTCACCGTCTGGTAATGGTAATGTGGCCCTAGCAGACCTCTTGACTCTTCAGACTACTTAATGACTTCATGACCACAGACTTCCCGTCAGCCCCTCCTCCTTCCTTGGTATCCTGCTGTCCTCCTCACCCCAGAATGTGGAGGGTTAATGACAGACTAGGGGGGTATCCTGCTGTCCTCCTCACTGCAGAATGTGGAGGGTTAATGACATACTAGGGGGGGGGCATCCTGCTGTCCTCCTCACCCCAGAATGTGGAGGGTTAATGACATGGGGGGGGCATCCTGCTGTCCTCCTCACCCCAGAATGTGGAGGGTTAATGACATACTAGGGGGGCATCCTGCTGTCCTCCTCACCCCAGAATGTGGAGGGTTAATGACAGACTAGGGGGGGCATCCTGCTGTCCTCCTCACCCCAGAATGTGGAGGGTTAATGACAGACTAGGGGGGTATCCTGCTGTCCTCCTCACCCCAGAATGTGGAGGGTTAATGACATACTAGCGGGGGGCATCCTGCTGTCCTCACCCCAGAATGTGGAGGGTTAATGACATACTAGGGGGGGGGGCATCCTGCTGTCCTCCTCACCCCAGAATGTGGAGGGTTAATGACATACTAGGGGGGGGGCATCCTGCTGTCCTCCTCACCCCAGAATGTGGAGGGTTAATGACAGACTAGGGGGGCATCCTGCTGTCCTCCTCACCCCAGAATGTGGAGGGTTAATGACAGACTAGGGGGGCATCCTGCTGTCCTCCTCACCCCAGAATGTGGAGGGTTAATGACAGACTAGGGGGGGTATCCTGCTGTCCTCCTCACCCCAGAATGTGGAGGGTTAATGACATACTAGCGGGGGGCATCCTGCTGTCCTCACCCCAGAATGTGGAGGGTTAATGACATACTAGGGGGGGCATCCTGCTGTCCTCCTCACCCCAGAATGTGGAGGGTTAATGACATACTAGGGGGGCATCCTGCTGTCCTCCTCACCCCAGAATGTGGAGGGTTAATGACATACTAGGGGGTATCCTGCTGTCCTCCTCACCCCAGAATGTGGAGGGTTAATGACATACTAGGGGGGGGGGCATCCTGCTGTCCTCCTCACCCCAGAATGTGGAGGGTTAATGACATACTAGGGGGTATCCTGCTGTCCTCCTCACCCCAGAATGTGGAGGGTTAATGACATACTAGGGGGTATCCTGCTGTCCTCCTCACCCCAGAATGTGGAGGGTTAATGACATACTAGGGGGTATCCTGCTGTCCTCCTCACCCCAGAATGTGGAGGGTTAATGACATACTAGGGGGGGGGTATCCTGCTGTCCTCCTCACCCCAGAATGTGGAGGGTTAATGACATACTGGGGGGGGTATCCTGCTGTCCTCCTCACCCCAGAATGTGGAGGGTTAATGACATACTAGGGGGGTATCCTGCTGTCCTCCTCACCCCAGAATGTGGAGGGTTAATGACAGACTAGGGGGGGGGCATCCTGCTGTCCTCCTCACCCCAGAATGTGGAGGGTTAATGACAGACTAGGGGGGGGGGTATCCTGCTGTCCTCCTCACCCCAGAATGTGGAGGGTTAATGTATTTCTTCTAAAATAAGTTAAAAAATACGTAAATAAACTTTTGGTCACCACACCATGTACATCCATAACCTATGGTGAGATCTGAAAACACCAGTAGGTGGAGGGCACCCCTCAAACATGAAAGAATTAGAGCAGATTGCTGCTGAAAGGGGGCCTAATTGTCAGTAGAAAGGTGCAGCAAGTTCATTGATGGCTACAAGAAGTGTTTGTCTGCCGTTATCTTGGCTAAAGGCTGTGCAAGTTTCAGCTCCGGGGTGCCAATCATTTTGTCGTTGGTCTTTATTTTCTAAATTGTAAATTCAGTTTACAAAACCAAATTTGGTTCTGCAATGTTGAAAATCCAATAACAATGTTCGGGGGAAAAAACGTTATGTCAAATTGATTTGAGAATAGGGGAATTATTTAAGGAAAGTGCAGGGGTGCCAATATATTAGGTCGCACCTGTACATACTGTAAAACTCAGTATCAAATAGCCACCAGTCCCATTTAATAGCTAGGCAACAGCAGACATTTCAGCAAATTAACTGTTTACGTGATTACCATTCATCGTTTACGAGGTTTAATGTTTGGTTTGTGACATAAAAAAAATCAATTATGGCAATCATCCGTTTTTATCGGCAGGAGGAAAGCACTAATAACTGCTAGCTAACCGGCCAGCACAAAAACACTAAACTTTAGGAGTACAGAAATTGTCCGACCACCCTCTAGTGGCAAAAGTAAGAACTGCTGAAAATGCACAGTCATAAAGGAGACTAGTACATTTTTATAGAGGCGCATACTAAGACAAAATAAACCTGACCGTGTAGGAAATTGATTAAAATAATGCTGGAATTGGGCCTCCCGGGTGGCGCAGTGGTTAAGGGCGCTGTACTGCAGCACCAGCTGTGCCATCAGAGTCCCTGGGTACGCGCCCAGGCTCTGTCGTAACCAGCCGTGACCGGGAGGTCCGTGGGGCGACGCACAATTGGCCTAGCGTCGCCCGGGTTAGGGAGGGCTTGGTCGGTAGGAGTGTCATTGTCTCATCGCGCACCAGCGACTCCTGTGGCGGGCTGGGCGCAGTGTGCGCTAGCCAAGGTGGCCAGGTGCACGGTGTTTCCTCCGGCGCATTAGTGCGCATCCAACCCGGAAGCCAGCCGCACCGTGTTAAGAAGCAGTGCGGCTTGGTTGGGTTGTGTATCGGAGGACGCATGACTTTCATCCTTCGTCTCTCCCGAGCCCGTACGGGAGTTGTAGCGATGAGACAAGATAGTAGCTACTACAACAATTGGACACCATGAAATTGGGGAGAAAAAGGGGTAAAATTCAAAAAAGAATAATAATAATAATGCTGGAATTAAACAATTAACAATGCAAAAGCTGTGTGCATTAAGGACAAAGAATCCGGCTCAAATATCCGCCTGTCTCTAAGAAGTGTGTTGTGTTGAGTGATTTAACGCCCAGGCTGTTAATTGAAGTTTCACGGTAGATCACCTTTTTTGACAGTATATATGATTAGCTATGTTCACATCCCCATGAACAAGCCCCAATACTAGTGATCTGATTCTGTCTGACCCAATGTCTCTCTGTTCCAGGTTCCTGGGACACCTGTATGCTGCAGAGGCCCTCATATCCCTGGACCGGATCTCAGAGGCCATCGGTCACCTCAACCCAGAGAATGTCACTGATGTCTCCATGGGGGTGTTGTCCAGCGAGCAGGACCAAGGTTAGTCCTCACACCCACCCCTCCTCCAATCGATGGCTCTGCTGGAAAACACAGCACCCCAACCAGTATTCTGCCCTAACTGAAATGACCTATCCATTTTACCACATGATGGTTTGATGTCTGAGTCACATGATGACTGGATCACTGTTTGATTTTGTGTTCACAGGGCCAGATAAAGGGGATCTGGAGCCTGTCGAGTCATGTGAGTGTATATATACACACACACACTTATCACCTAACACACTCCCTGCAGTCTCAGTAGAGACTCCCCATCTGTGTGTGAGGTGACATCCAGTGATCATGTGTTGACAGGGTGTGTTGTGTGTTGGTACAGCAGGGAAGCAGACTCCTCTGTGTTACCCCAGCACAGTGAGCTCAGCCCGGGCCATAATGCTGTTCAACCTGGGCAGTGCCTATTGTCTGAGGAGTGAGTACGAGAAGGCCCGCAAGTGCCTGCATCAGGTACGGTTCATACTTGCAGGCACACGACCACACACACAGCTACAGTACATACTTATCTCTTGAAACCATTCAGATGTGTTATTATCCCAAACATGACTGTGTTTAGATGTCTGTGAACCTGTTCCTCTCTCCCAGGCCGCCTCCATGGTGAACACCAAGGAGATTCCTCCTGAAGCCATCTTACTGGCTGTCTACCTGGAGCTGCAGAACGGTGAGTCTTCTCTCTGGGGTCTCATTCCCACCTGCAAAGTTGTGATGTGGGGCCCTCGGGTTTCCCAATATGGCCCTTATGATAGTTGTCTTTTATAGATTCTTATTGACTATTGTTTTCTAGCATAGTATGAGGTAAGGGGGAGGGGTTCCAAGGAAGTGTTGAGACTGATGTCAAACTCTTGACATTCCAGTTCTAGAATTCTCCAGGTAGAATGCCGAAGGCCACACTCTGGCACAAAGGCAGTGATGACAGATTACTGCTGTCAGTCAACCTCTATCCAGTGTAGAAAGGGCAGGGGTCAGGACCTTATGACCTTACTAAGAGCTGTGTATGATCTCACCGTTTCCCTCTGCCTCTCTTTATGTTCCCACCCCCTCTCCTCACTTTATGTTCCCACCCCCTCTCCTCTCTTTATGTTCCCACCCCCTCTCCTCACTTTATGTTCCCACCCCCTCTCCTCACTTTATGTCCCCACCCCTCTCCTCACTTTATGTCCCCACCCCCTCTCCTCACTTTATGTTCCCACCCCCTCTCCTCACTTTATGTCCCCACCCCTCTCCTCACTTTATGTCCCCACCCCCTCTCCTCACTTTATGTTCCCACCCCTCTCCTCACTTTATGTCCCCACCCCCTCTCCTCACTTTATGTCCCCACCCCTCCCACTTTATGTCCCCCACCCCTCTCCTCACTTTATGTTCCCACCCCCACCCCCTCTCCTCACATTGTTCCCACCCCCCAACCCCTCTATGTCCCCACCCCTCTCCTCTCTATGTCCCCCCCTCTATGTCCCCACCCCCTCCCCCCCCCCCCCCCCCACCCCCCACCCCTCTCCTCTCCTCTCTCAGGGAACACACAGCTCGCCCTACAGATCATCAAACGTAACCAGCTCCTCCCCTCAGTGCTCCAGGCGCCCTCTCCAGACACACGAAAGAAGCCTGTTCCCTCCTCCTTCCAGCCTGTCCAACCACCCATCCAGATGCCCTCACCCTTCACAACAGTCCAGCGCAAATGAGTCCTCAACCCTTGTTCCCCTAACCCTCCTTGCCCCATTGCACAGCAACACGCACCTGTCCACCTCTCATCACTTCACCTCAGTGTATTATTTATTTAAGGCAAGCTGACCCCAACTCAGTGCCGGTGTAGGGTGAAGTTGTCCCTAGATGCTGATCTTGACTCAGCTTTGTATTTCCTCCCACTAATGGTTAAGATTAACATTGGTGGAGAGGAAGCTGATCCTATATCTGTATCTAGGGAAATTTGAACTCCTCAGCGCCCAGACGGAGCCCCTCCAGGTCAGGTCCTGGTATGAAATGCAGAGGTCTCCTGTCGGGTGGATGAAGGGTGCGTTCATGGCCCAAATTACACCTTATCCCCTATGTAAGTGCACTCCTTTTGACCAGAGCCCTATGGGGCCCTAATAAAAGTAGTGCCCTATATAAGGAACTGGGTAACATTTGGGATGGAGCCTTTATTCAGTGGCTATCACCTGCAGTGTCTTTGGGGCAGATCTGACATGATTTCTCTGTTCTCTGAGAGTTTTAACTTTCCATTTGTGACAGCAACATCCGTTATGATCTATACTGACTGACTTTTGCTTGGGGCAAATTAAATACCTGTATAAAAAAATAAATTTTATTTACAGAAGTAAGCTGACTTGCATTTTATATGGTTGGTGGGTCTGTAATAGTTTTCAGACCCTGGAGGGAGAAGGTGGAGTTGTGCTGCTCTCATGTCAGAGGAGGAATATGCTTTGTGTGGGGGTTAAGAGGTTGCTGTCTGTCCTTTTATAGGAAGGCACAAGGACCACACAAACTAAAATCTGGTTTTGGTACATAGTACAACTCTTGATTGACCAGGGCCCATCGGATTTGGAATAGGGTGCCATTAAACACACTCCAACTTGATATTTTCCTGTTAAAACAATGTATAAATACAGGTAATGTACACATGTAACAGTGAAGTTTTAGACAAACGCAAATTTCAAGGAGTTGGTCTGATGGTGCCCTCTGTCATCGGCCTCCCCCCACATGGGACATGAGACCTGGACCACCCATTGTAATGTACCTTAAGTAAATCAGGTGATGAGATAAAGGAGACTGGGGTGTTACTTCCTAAAGCCTCCCCTTCCCTGCTGCCAGACTGAGCCATGAGAATAATCCTCACTAATAAACACATGGCTTTGCCTGGTCACTGATCACCTCTTGGTATGTGGACACACTGCTTTTCTGTTATTCTACAGTGCCTGAATAACTGGACTCAAAAAGAGACGGATCAGGAAATGGATGTTGCATACAAGAACCCCATTTTATTGAAGTCCCAAACTGCATAGGAAATGTTAAGTCCATATAGACGAGAAGCATACGGCAGGTTAACAGCAGTCGCCTAACATCCTTCAAAATGCTTCTTGAGTCCCAAATGGCACCCTAGTCCCTATATAATGCACAACTTTTGATAGGACTCTAGTCAAAAGTAGTGCCCTCTATAGGGCAGGGGTGTCACTCATTCCATGAAAGGCCTAGTCCAGTGTCTGCAGGCTTTTGGTTTTTCCTTTCAATTAAGACCTAGACGACCCAGGTTCCATGCGTCTAGTTGGTAGAGCATGGCACTAGCAACATCTGGGTTGTGGGATCGATTCCCGCGAGGGACCAGTACTACTGCAAGTCTCTCTGGATAGGAGCGTCTGCTAAAACTTAAGACAACCAGGTGACCTAAATTCCTCAATCAAGTACAAGGAAGACGTGAAAACAAACAGCCCTCCGTGGAATGAGTTTAACACCTGTGCTCTGGGGAACAGGGTGGTATTTAGGGCTCACCAACACTTCCAACCAGTCAATAGAGGGTATAGGGTATCCTAATCTCACTGCTATCCCCTTCAAACACTCATAAGTGGAATCTATATGGAGCAGCCTTCCATTTCACTTCAACTGAAACTGCACAATATTTAGGCTCGACTCCAGGTTATATAAACCCCACAAAAGGGTCAAACGACCAACGTTTTTCATACAGTGAATTTTTTGGGGTTGAACACAATTCCAGAGTAAATGGCCTAAAGTATCAAATGATTAATATACCCCGTTCACCATGCACCATGCTCAAATGGCCTGACTAGGACTAAGGATCAGAGACATCTGACAGTATAATGTATATTTCACAACAGCATAGAATTGTCACAATACAGAATATTTTTTCCTTGAGACATTTTTCCCCACATTACTATGAGACACCAACAAAAATTATACATTGGAAAAGTAAAACAAATCTGTTTGAGTCAGTACTTTTTTTCCACCCAAAATTATCTGATTAAGCATTTTAAAGTTGGAACTTATGTAATTTTAAAAACATTTTTTTCATCAGAATAGGTAAAAGCTGCTTATTGAGAGTTTTTCAAAACGTGGAACACTAGCATTATACCTACCGGAGTTTGACTTTAATATGATCATGTAGTCAATTTGTCTAAGACCATGTTCTTATGAACTGATAGGCTTCGGTTGTTTATCTCCATGAGAAGAAAAGTACTAATGCTGGAATCCTCCCATACTGCTCAACCTCACTGTGGAGGATGGAACACAGACCATTTCTAATAGTTTGGATAGACTGAGGCTCCATTTAATCTGCACAGAAGAAGTTCAGCGCAATTAAAATGGAAAAAGGTCCTTTCTGATTTGAGTCGACATTGCATTCACGGTTAACGCTGCCAGTCTCCACAAAATGTGGGAACATTGCCTTTCATTTCTCTATAGGGCTGAATTTCCACCATATGGATCAAATGGAGCCCAAAGTATACTTCCGGCTAGGGTTGCAAATAAACTTTCCCCCAATTCCCAGAAAACCCCTTTAGAAGATACCCTCCCTCTTTATCCACTCCTGATTCCGGAATCCTCCAACCTGGAATTCTTGAAAACCTGTAAAGTTACCAGAATTTTGCAACCCGACAAAAAACTAACTACAGAAACAGGTAAATAACAAAGTTCAAAGGTTACCTTTAAGCCCTTGGTAGTTTTCTTGATTATTTGTGATACTTCCAACTGTGGAAGTATAGACAGAGTACATGTTGAATGTCCTCTACTAGTATAGTGTTATGTACTGCTTCAGCAGTAGCTAATCAGGGTCCTAATTAAATACTGAAATATTTAAGGCAAATGTATTTCTATTTGAAATCTGTTGTTTGACATGATGAGGTAACTTGATTGAGCCCAGTAAGGCTATTCATAAAATAGATGCAATCTTATAGTCAAAGGAAGCCATCCTCCTCAACCTAACATACTACAACCCTAAAATAATTAAAAAGCAGTGACAAATCTTTTCCACAATTACTTTTGAGTCATGCATTAAAATATACAAGTCTTGTCTTCTAAGTGTCAAGACCTTGAGGTCTTTTAAGAAACATTCACTGCAAACTTAAGTTCAAACTATAGGAACAATATAGGAACCAACAATGTACTGAAAATACATCAGATCAGTGTGGATTTGAAGCAGCATTGTCCTCGGTTTAATCTACTTGATCAAACTGTTCATAACTTCTCCAAGCCTTCCCTTTCCATTCTTTAGTGTAACAACAGTACATTATAAGACCACACATCTAACTGCAATTCAACTGAGGTTTGAAAAATGCAACCATGCCAACGAGGTATTAACGGTTCAGCAATGAGGTAATGGGCGTAGCTCAGTAATACTGAGGTAAAGATGTACATTATACCTATATCTTTCTGTATAATGAGGTATATATGGGGTGGCAGGTTGCCTAGTGGTTAGAGCATTGGATCAGTAACCAAAAGGTTGCTGGATCGAATCCCTGAGCTGACAAGGTAAAAATCTGTCATTCTGCCCCTGGACAAGGCAGTTGGCCTACCGGGGAACAGTGAGTTGTCATTGTCAATAAGAATTTGTTCTTAACTGACTTGCCTGGTTAGATATATATCATTATTATTTTTTTTATATTCCAGGGGTCACACCAGCAAGGACAACATTAAATACTTAACAACTAAATGACAGTGATGGTGTGCCATTTTTATAAGAGTTATATTTATTACCTCAAATAGTCCATTTATACTGTTTGTTTTTGTCACAATGCCTTTCCTGCTGGTCACAAATTGCCCAGAAACAGTGTAATTTATCTTCTGTATATCAAAAGGCACAAGCTACAACACTGGAACAGTGTCAATGTGAATAATCCACTAAAACACCTGGAAACTCAACATCTAAAAAGTGGCCATTTTGGTTGAATCATTAAGAGGATGTAACCGAGTAAGCCGTGTCTGGAGCCCAACGTCTCACTGGTCCCCCTGTACATTCAGCTGTGATTATTAAGGTAAAAGAGATATGAGGTGTGTCTGGCGAGCTGCATGCCTTCCAGCTCTTCTGGGGGTTAGAGCAGCTGGAGACCTACAGCTATGGTGCCTCACCAACTCACAGAGGTGTGCCAAATGGCAACCTAGTCCCTATTTAGTGCACTACTATTGACCAGGGCTCATAAAGCTCTGGTCAAAATTAGTGCACTGTATAGGGATTAGTGTGCCATTTGGAAAAGAACCGAGCTCTCCTCGTAAACCAGCACTTGCGGCAATGTGGCTCAACAGACAGGAAATACTGGCCCATTAGACACAGTCAGAGACACAGAGGGAGGAGAGTGGGACTTGGCTTTAACAGTTCAAGCTATAAGCACAATATTAATAGCTATGAACAGCTAGTTTATAACACAGGGCAGGCTACAGCTGGTGAAAAAAAAATGAATTCAATTTTAACATTTGCATTTTTACTGGTTCTTGATGTTCTGTAGTTAATAGCCACTGTGGAACCATGAATGACCTGGTTTGGTTATGTTCTCTCAGACAGAGGTACATACAATAGAGAGGAACTGCTGTGCTGACTGATATTCCAACGTCTAATGTGACCAACAGACTCCCTGCCATCACAGTTCAGAGCAGGGTGAATGTGGGTGTGGGAGCAGCAGCTGATGGAATTCTATTTATGTGGAGCCTTTTGCTTTGGTTACTCAGCCACCTGTAGGCTACATGAGTGGGTAATCAGGCAACTGACAAGCAGCTAGGGGTTTTACTACGGAGAATATCTATTGAAAACACTATGGAGGCAATGAAGATCAACATCAATGCTGTTACTTCATTTACTGGTCAGTTTTACTTTTTTAAATTATTTTATTTGCCACCAGGATAAAACAATATTCTCGCGGTTTCCCATGATTGACGCATTCTATTTTGAAGGAAAAAAAGCTAAACGGATGACTTTCTTTGACGGGAACATAGTCGAGGCCCAGAGGCAACGATAGACTTTTCAAACAACGATCACAAAGAAAGGAACATGGTAGCGTCATTAGGGTGCCAATCTAAACCACCAAACATGTGCACAAAGGTTGTTCTTCAAAAAATATCAGAATGAAACTTCACTACTCTTAGACCCCTCTACTCTTAGGAAAGTTAGTCTACACAGATTTCAATGATTTCTAAATGGATATCAGTAAATAGATTTAGACTCAGGTTCAGACATGGTTGAGATTAAATCCAAGTTAACCCACACCAATGTGTCATTGTCTAATCTTCACTATGTTGTGGCCGAATGCACTAGTTGCCTTAGGATATATTAATCCTGACATGTATTCATTCATCTAACAACAATGATGATTGCCAGTAGTTTCAAGTCACAATTCTTCATAGATGCCCAGAAAATAACAATTCTGATGATTCACCCAATTCAAGATGGTCAATTCCTTGTTAAATGTTTTTTCCCTGAAATCACACAACTGACTGAACTGACAATGGTCACTGATATCAAATATTCAACCTGCCTATAGCAAACTGGCAGCAGCCATTTTGTGGAGAGAATCCATTTTACAGGACGAGTCTCAGATTACAACCTATTCGCTATTTAGTGCACCAGTGCCCTATGGGCCCTGGTCAAAAGTAGTGCACTATTTAGGGAATAGGGTGCCATTTGGGACTCAGCATACTATTGACCTGAGGACACTGGAGTTCTGAGGTACTATGTGGTTGTGACATGAGGTAAAAAAGGTTTTACAGAGGTATGAAGGCATATTTAAAAACAAAATGGAAAAATAACAGTTGCTGAGTTTATAAAAAATGTCTGACTCCACGTTTCCACATGTATGTAACACAGGAAATACATTGTTCTCAGCAACATTCTGGGATTTCACACGCTTTATGTCAACAGTAACAATTAGAGAAAATGTGTGAGTGCTTTCTGTGCAAATATCAACCAAATGTTGCTTCATGTTAACTATACTTTTCTCTTGCATTGAGGTAGTTACTTTATCAAAACTCCACTAGCAAAATCTCCATCAAATAATAAAGGAGTACATTCATACACAGCTACATGAGGTAGGTATGATGCAGTGGAAGTATTTCAAGAATGCAAGAAATTCCCTGAGAAAATCAGAGATTTTGACGCACACATCAGGAGCAAAAACAACTGTCGAGCCAGATACTGTCACAGAAGGCCTTCTATAGGGTTCAAAATGTCAGCTTATGACAATAACCCCTTGTTGGCAGCGGTTCATGTTCTCCATTGATTTGCTCTTTCAAAATAGAGGTAAAGCTGAGAGAAAAGGTCAAGTTTCAATATTACCGTCTCCATTTGCTCACAAAGACATTTGCATCTGCTGGGTGTGTCTCAAAATCTCCTCTTCAATGTTTCTTTCTTTGCAAACCAGCAGACAAACTGCCTAGCCTAGAACATAATGATTCGGTTGTTTCCAAAGTCCACGGCAACAATCCTTCCGTCAGGAGTAACAGCTATACCCGATGGGCGATCCATCTGTCCAAAGCTGCTACCCTGAGTCCCCAACTTGCATAAGAAATTACCGTTGGTTTGAAACACCTGGATCCGGTGGTTCCGGGAGTCAGCCACCACAATGCGGTCCTCCTGGTCCACTGCTACGCCCTGCGGCCGCAGGAACTGACCGTTACCGCTTCCCTCTGATCCCAGGAAGCGGGCCGACTGGCAGTCCGACCGGATGATCAACAGACGGTGGTTGTTGAAGTCTGTCACCACCAGGTGGTCCTCCTGAGTGAAGGCCACGCCTCTGGGGGAGTCCAAGTGTTTCCATAGAGCCCCCTCAAAGCCGTACTTGTTGAGGAAGGTGCCGTCCTGCCTGAAGAGCTGGATGCGGTGGTTCCGGGTGTCTGAGACGAGGATCTTTCCCTCCGAGCTGACCGCCACGTCCCAGGGGTAGCTGAACTGACCGGTCTTGGTTCCCTTCTCCCCGAACTTGAGGAGGAACCGGCCTTCAAAGGTGAAGATCTGGATGCGGTGATTATCCTTGTCGGCAACGATGATTCTCCTCTGGCTGTCGCAGGCCACCCCAGCTGGTCGGTCCAACTGGCCTGGTCTGGAGCCCAGCGTACCAAACTTGTGGTGGAAGGAACCGCACGGCTTGAAGATCTGCACCCTGTTGTTGCTTCGGTCAGCTACGATTATGTAGCCCTCTTTGTCCACACACACCCCCCCAGGGGCGACACAGCTGCCCATCTCCGTCCCCCTCCCTGCCGAACGAGGCCACCGGCAAGGGTATACCTCCATAGCTACGGCCAGACTTGACCAGCACTTTAAAGGGGCTGCCTTCGATATGCTGGTTGCAGATAAGGACTGACACCAGATGTTCTCCTTCTACCTTGGGCAGGTAGCTGACCGTGTACAACCCGTTCTGATGGTCGGTCACCTCAGCATTTAGCAGGTTACCATCGGACGCCACCACCACAGCTGACACACCGTCCCCACCAGACAGCCTGAGCTCTCCATCATGATCATACCCCACCACAGTGAAGGAAGCCTGCTTACCCTGCAAGCCCCGACAAAGCCCCTCTCCCTGGGCCTTGGTGAGGGGGGCGAAGGCCCCGGAGCTGACCAGACCTAGGGACTGGATGGCGAGGAGCAAGGTCTGGTCGGGGGTGGTGAACAGGATGCGATCATCATCCTGCGGCAGTAACAGCTCCCTGAGGGCCTTAAGCTCTGTGATCTGGAGGAGCATGCTCTCTCTGGCCAGCAGCAGGTCCAGACTACTGCCCTTCTCTAGGACCTGGGTTACTGTAGAGATGGTGCTGTCCAGCTTGGTCAGGTTCTGGTGCAGCTTCTCTAACTGGAGATAGAGGGACTTGGCTTTCACCTGACGGATATTCTCAACCTGTAGAGAGGGCAAAAGGAGGGAGAGGGGAAAGGGACAGAAGTGAGAAAGAAAAGATAGTTACACTTGTCAGGTTTTGTAACATTGCTGGAATGTGTAAATGTATTGTAGGTCCTACAGTATGATACTACTTAGCAGAAAACCAACTTACTTTCCACAGTAGTTCACACTCTCGTTCCTCTAGGGCCTTCTTATGACGCTGTGTGATGGCTTTGACCTCTGACTGGACCACCATGGCCTTCAGTTCCACCTGCTCAGCAACGGCCTGTGCTTTCTCAATGCTCAGCTGCAGGTAAATCATTAAGAAACTGCTTTAGTGGGGACAAAATGTAGCATGACCTTTGAATGGTACATTGACACATTATTCACAGGTTAAGTCCTGACAGGTTAAAACCTCTTTTGGCTAGGGGGCAGTATTTGATGTTTGGATGAAAAACGTGCCCAAAGTAAACTGCCTATTTCTCAGGCCCAGAAGCTAGAATATGCATATAATTGGCAGATTAGGATAGAAAACTCTAAATTTTCCAAAACGGTCAAAATATTGTCTGTGAGTATAACAGAACTGATATAGCAGGCGAAAATCTGAGGAAAATCCATCCAGGAAGTGCTGTTTTTCTGAAACTACTCTTTTCCATTGCAAGCCTATCCTCCATTTAAATGGATATCAACCATATTCTTTCCCTATGGCTTCCACAAGGTGTGAACAGTCTTTAGACATAGTTTCAGGCTTTTATTCTGAAATAATGAGAGAGAATGATCACATTGCGTCAGTGGATAGCCAGATGTCCTCAGATTTGTGCATGCGCGCACGCCGGGAGCGATACCTTTTCTTTCTCTCTTCTATTAAAAAGGCTACCGTCCGGTTGAAATATTAGCTATTATTTATTGTAAAAACAACCTGAGGATTGATAATAAAAAACATTTGACATGTTTCTATGAACTTTACGGATATTATTTGGAATTTTTGTCTGCCCGTCGTGACCGCACGATTATTGAACAAAACGCACCAATCAAATGGAGGTTTTTGGATATAAAGAGACTCTTTATCAAACAAAACTAATATTTATTGTGTAACTGGGAGTCTCGTGAGTGCAAACATACGAAGATCAAAGGTAAGTGATTAATTTTATTGCTTTTCTGACTTTCGTGACCAATCTACTGCTAGCTGTTTGTAATGTTTTGTCTGCTGAGAGCTGTCCTCACATAATCGCATGGTTTGCTTTCACCGAAAGCCTTTTTGAAATCTGACACACCGTCTGGATTAACAACAAGTTAAGGTATGTTTTGGTGTATTGCACTTGTGATTTCAGGAAAATGAAATATTTGTAATTTAATTTGTAATTTAATTTGAATTTGAATTTGGCGCTCTGCAATTCACCGGATGCAGGAGGTCAGTGTTTCTCAACCTTTTTGCACCAGGGACCAGCAAGCTACTGGTTATCATGAGACTATGGTGTAAATGGCTCTCCTCTCCTCCCCTCCATATCAGTGGATGAATTGATGAGTGACCTCAGTCTTTTCAGTAGGAGGCCAGCTGGTTAAGTGAATTAAATACCTCAGACTGGGTCCAGTACTACTGGTGGAGAGAGGCTGTTGACCCCAGGCCAACACAGCAGCTGTTTTCCACACAGTAGTTGGTCCTCATCATGAAGTCACTCTATAGAGGCACCTCTGGTGGATATAGGGGTCGGAACTAAAGCTCAGAGCGTTAAGTTAAGACTGTGTTAAGATCTGCTACCAAAATGCTTAATCAGCAGACATGCCTTTAACTGTAGGGAGAGTGAATGCAAGCATGACTAAGTCTCTTGGGATAAAAGTGTCTGCTAAATGGCCTTGATATAAAGTGTGACCGACTAGGACAAAAAGGTTCAATTAACTTCTCACTAGGTGGAAGCTGACAACCGTCCATAACCTGATCCGTCCCGGCAGGACTGAGCTCAACCAATGGAATGAGGGGTACTACCAGGGTGGTGGTGTCAATCAGAGAGAAAGCACCAATGACGTCATCTATAGGGATAACAAATCCTGGTTCAGAGGTTAAGGGGGTGGCAGAACGGGCAGAAAAAGGCAGCAAATGGAGATGATGGTGTTTTAATGTAACCCTTTAGGCCAAAGGTCTTCTACCTTTCAGGACAGAGTTCTACAGCTCGGGCTTTGTACCATTCAAGCCCATGAACATTATGTGTGTCCCAAATTGGACCCATTGTTTATGTAGTGCACTATTTTTGACCAGGGCCCATAGGGAACAGGGTGCCATTTGGGACACAGCCCATGAAATCTCTTCATAGGAAATAATGGATTATCAGGCTGGTCCTTGTCATAGTACAGCCTCTTCACAGGAGCTAAAAACACTCAACCTAGACTGAGTTAGCAGCATTTGGTGAATTAGGTCTTCAAGTTAAGTGAGCCTCAAAACACCAACTGAGTAATGTATGCCATTTAGCAGAACTGAAGGGGGTAGGATCGGGCTGAAGGGGTGTGTTTTTCTATTGTGTTTTGAGGAAGGGAGGGGCATACATATTTCATTGGCATGTGAGTGAGTTGGTTTGGGGGATATGGGAGAGGGAGGGGGTGTATGGGGACAGGGCGGGGGAAGGAAGTGTCTTCCTAGAATTCCTCTCCATTGTGTCCGTCCTCCCAAAGCCATCCTGTTCCCAACACCCTTCACTCTCTATTCACAGCTGGAGGACAACCCACCTCCCAGCCAGCCGACTAAGAAGGAGAAGCCTAATGTTCTGAGTGGTTGTCTGCATCCCAGGTGACACCCTAATTCCCTTCACGGGGCTGACACCCTAATTCCCTTCACGGGGCTGACACCCTAATTCCTTCACGGGGCTGACACCCCTAATTCCCTTCACGGGGCTGACACCCTAATTCCCTTCACGGGGCTGACACCCTAATTCCCTTCACGGGGCTGACACCCTAATTCCCTTCACGGGGCTGACACCCTATTCCCTTCACGGGCTGACACCCTAATTCCCTTCACGGGGCTGACACCCTATTCCCTTCACGGGGCTGACACCCTATTCCCTTCACGGGGCTGACACCCTAATTCCCTTCACGGGGCTGACACCCTAATTCCCTTCACGGGGCTGACACCCTATTCCCTTCACGGGGCTGACACCCTATTCCCTTCACGGGGCTGACACCCTAATTCCCTTCACGGGGCTGACACCCTATTCCCTTCACGGGGCTGACACCCTAATTCCCTTCACGGGCTGACACCCTATTCCCTTCATAGGGCTCTGGTCAAAAGTAGAACGCTATGTAGGGAACATGGTGCCATTTGGGACGCAAAATAGTATTAGAGGGGCTAGAAATGGGCACTATGGCCTCTCTCTCTAGCCCGCTCTCCTTCCTCTCTCCCGCCCTCCCACTCCCATTCTCCGGGCCGTGTGAGGCTGGAGTGATAGAGGACACTAATGATCCATTCTGCTCCTGATGCCGTCAAGACTCTGAATACAAACTGTCAGAGCTGACTAGTGGTCGTCACACACACACACACACACACACACACACACACACACACACACACACACACACACACACACACACACACACACACACACACACACACACACACACACAGTCCCCTCCGTACACACACACACACACACACTGTATACACAGACCAACGTAGAGTCCCCTCCGTATATCCCCCTATAGATCTACGTAGAGGCCCCTCTGTATATCCCCCTATAGATCTACGTAGTCCCCTCTGTATATCCCCCTATAGATCTACATAGAGTCCCTCTGTATATCCCCCTATAGATCTACATAGAGTCCCCTCTGTATATCCCCCTATAGATCTACATAGAGTCCCCTCTGTATATCCCCCTATAGATCTACGTAGAGTCCCCTCTGTATATCCCCCTATAGATCTACATAGAGTCCCCTCTGTATATCCCCCTATAGATCTACGTAGAGTCCCCTCTGTATATCCCCCTATAGATCTACGTAGAGTCCCCTCCGTATATATCCCCCTATAGATCTACGTAGAGTCCCCTCCGTATGTCCCCCTATAGATCTACGTAGAGTCCCCTCTGTATGTCCCCCTATAGATCTACGTAGAGTCCCCTCTGTATATCCCCTATAGATCTACGTAGAGTCCCCTCTGTATATCCCCCTATAGATCTACGTAGAGTCCCCTCTGTATATCCCCTATAGATCTATGTAGAGTCCCCTCTGTATATCCCCCTATAGATCTATGTAGAGTCCCCACCACCTACAGAATGCCTGCATCACATTACCCACTTAAAGCATGCCTGCCTGCATCCCAGTACCCACCTGTACAGCGTGCCTGCCCTGCATCCCAGTACCCACCTGTACAGCGTGCCTGCCCTGCATCCCAGTACCCACCTGTACAGCGTGCCTGCCCCTGCATCCCAGTACCCACCTGTACAGCGTGCCCGCCCTGCATCCCAGTACCCACCTGTACAGCGTGCCTGCCCTGCATCCCAGTACCCACCTGTACAGCGTGCCTGCCCTGCATCCCAGTACCCACCTGTACAGCGTGCCTGCCCCGCTGGGCGTCTGCCAGCAGCTGGATGGTGAGGGTCCTGGAGTCCTGCAGGGAATCCTGGAGGTAGAGGAGGCTGTGGCCCGAGTGACAACCCACACTGGCCTCCCTAAAGACAGGCACGGAGCACGTATCACAGAAGAAATGCAGAACCTGCAGAGGGACAGGCACAGAAGCAGACAGTCAGCAACAGAACCTGCAGAGGGGACAGGCACAGAAGCAGACAGTCAGCAACAGAACCTGCAGAGGGACAGGCACAGAATTAGACAGTCAGCAACAGAACCTGCAGAGGGAACAGGCACAGAATTAGACAGTCAGCAACAGAACCTGCAGAGGGAACAGGCACAGAATTAGACAGTCAGCAACAGAACCTGCAGAGGGACAGGCACAGAATTAAACAGTCAGCAACAGAACCTGCAGAGGGACAGGCACAGAAGCAGACAGTCAGCAACAGAACCTGCAGAGGGACAGGCACAGAATTAGACAGTCAGCAACAGAACCTGGAGAGGGAACAGGCACAGAAGCAGACAGTCAGCAACAGAACCTGCAGAGGGAACAGGCACAGGAGCAGACAGTCAGCAACAGAACCTGCAGAGGGAACAGGCACAGAAGCAGACAGTCAGCAACAGAACCTGCAGAGGGAACAGACACAGAAGCAGACAGTCAGCAACAGAACCTGCAGAGGGACAGGCACAGGAGCAGACAGTCAGCAACAGAACCTGCAGAGGAACAGGCACAGAAGCAGACAGTCAGCAACAGAACCTGCAGAGGGACAGGCACAGGAGCAGACAGTCAGCAACAGAACCTGCAGAGGGACAGGCACAGGAGCAGACAGTCAGCAACAGAACCTGCAGAGGGAACAGGCACAGAAGCAGACAGTCAGCAACAGAACCTGCAGAGGGACAGGCACAGGAGCAGACAGTCAGCAACAGAACCTGCAGAGGGACAGGCACAGGAGCAGACAGTCAGCAACAGAACCTGCAGAGGGATCACAGGCACAGAAGCAGACAGTCAGCAACAGAACCTGCAGAGGGACAGGCACAGGAGCAGACAGTCAGCAACAGAACCTGCAGAGGGACAGGCACAGGAGCAGACAGTCAGCAACAGAACCTGCAGAGGGACAGGCACAGGAGCAGACAGTCAGCAACAGAACCTGCAGAGGGAGAGGCACAGAAGCACACAACCCCTGTCACAATTGTCACATTCTGTACAGTATCTAACATGATGACTCAGGGTCCTGACCATTCTGAGTAATAGTAACAATGACATTAAGCTATGGCTCTGCCTCGATCTGGCCCTACAGCCCTGCCCTTGATCTATGGCATCACATACTCAGTGTTTTGACATTAAGCATCCCTGGTCATCTGCCTCTGATCTGTCACTAAACAGAGAACATCCTGTATGGCATCACACTCACTCAGTGAACATTGGACCCTACAGTCCTGTCTAAAGCAGAGTCCCTGGAGTGAAAGGAACTAAACAAGAACATCCCTGGTAAGAAAGGAATAAAAGAGAGGAAGCAGGAGTGCAGTGGTGTGAAGTACATCCCTAAGTAAAAATACTTCTGAAATACTACATAAGTATATATTTTTCCCTGTATCTACACTACATACCTAAACAGAAACATAATGGTCATCATTTTACTCTATACAGTTTCTCTGACATCCAAAAGTACTCATGACATCCCTGGTCAGAATGATTAGGACACTAAACAGAGAAATCCCTGGTCAATTCACGCACTTCTGGATCAAGAGAACATCCTGGTCATCCCTACAGCCTCTGATCTGACGGACTCACTAAACAGAGAACATCCCTGGTCATCCCTACTGCCTCTGATCTGACGGACTCACTAAACAGAGAACATCCCTGGTCATCCCTACAGCCTCTGATCTGGAGGACTCACTAAACAGAGAACATCCCTGGTCATCCCTACAGCCTCTGATCTGACGGACTCACTAAACAGAGAACATCCTGGTCATCCCTACAGCCTCTGATCTGACGGACTCACTAAACAGAGACCATCCCTGGTCATCCCTACAGCCTCTGATCTGACGGACTCACTAAACAGAGAACATCCCTGGTCATCCCTACAGCCTCTGATCTGGAGGACTCACTAAACAGATCCCTACAGAACATCCTGGTCATCCCTACTGACTCTGATCTGAGGACTCACTAAACAGAGAACATCCCTGGTCATCCCTACAGCCTCTGATCTGGAGGACTCACTAAACAGAGAACATCCCTGGTCATCCCTACAGCCTCTGATCTGACGGACTCACTAAACAGAGAACATCCCTGGTCATCCCTACTGACTCTGAACTGGAGGACTCACTAAACAGAGAACATCCCTGGTCATCCCTACAGCCTCTGATCTGGAGGACTCACTAAACAGAGAACATCCCTGGTCATCCCTACAGCCTCTGATCTGGAGGACTCACTAAACAGAGAACATCCCTGGTCATCCCTACTGACTCTGATCTGAGGACTCACTAAACAGAGAACATCCCTGGTCATCCCTACAGACTCTGATCTGGAGGACTCACTAAACAGAGAACATCCCTGGTCATCCCTACAGCCTCTCATCTGAGGACTCACTAAACAGAGAACATCCCTGGTCATCCCTACTGCCTCTGATCTGGAGGACTCACCAAACAGAGAACATCCTGGTCATCCCTACAGCCTCTGATCAGACGGACTCACTAAACAGAGAACATCCCTGGTCATCCCTACTGCCTCTGATCTGGAGGACTCACTAAACAGAGAACATCCCTGGTCATCCCTACAGCCTCTGATCTGGAGGACTCACTAAACAGAGAACATCCCTGGTCATCCCTACAGCCTCTGATCTGGAGGACTCACTAAACAGAGAACATCCCTGGTCATCCCTACAGCCTCTGATCAGACGGACTCACTAAACAGAGAACATCCCTGGTCATCCCTACAGCCTCTGCCTCTGATCTGGTCATCCCTAGCCTCTGACTCACTAAACAGAGAACATCCTGGTCATCCCTACAGCCTCTGATCTGGAGGACTCACTAAACAGAGAACATCCCTGGTCATCCCTACAGCCTCTGATCTGGAGGACTCACTAAACAGAGAACATCCCTGGTCATCCCTACAGCCTCTGATCTGGAGGACTCACTAAACAGAGAACATCCCTGGTCATCCCTACAGCCTCTGATCTGGAGGACTCACTAAACAGAGAACATCCCTGGTCATCCCTACAGCCTCTGATCTGGAGGACTCACTAAACAGAGAACATCCCTGGTCATCCCTACAGCCTCTGATCTGGAGGACTCACTAAACAGAGGAACATCCCTGGTCATCCCTACTGCCTCTGATCTGGAGGACTCACTAAACAGAGAACATCCTGGTCATCCCTACTGCCTCTGATCTGGAGGACTCACTAAACAGAGAACATCCCTGGTCATCCCTACTGCCTCTGATCTGGAGGACTCACTAAACAGAGAGACATCCCTGGTCATCCCTACTGCCTCTGATCTGGAGGACTCACTAAACAGAGAACATCCTGGTCATCCCTACTGCCTCTGATCTGGGGACTCACTAAACACAAATGCTTTGTTTGTAAATGATGTCTGAGTATTGATCCCTGTGCCCCTGGCTATCCGTAAATACATTTAAAAAAACAAAAAAATCATGCCGTCTGGTTTTCTTAATATAAGAATTTGAAATAATAATTTTGATACTTAAGTATATTGAAACAGAATACTTTGGCTTTCTCACGTAGTATTTTACTGGGTGACTTTCACCTGAGTCATTTTCTATTAAGATACCTTTACTCAAGTATGACGATTGGCTACTTTTCCCATCACTGCAGGAGTGAAAGGGCAGAGCGTACAGGATAGGATGGAGAAAGCAGGGTGAGTGATGCAGGCCAATCACTACATTGTATAGAGAAAGGAGGCCAATAAACAATTACATTGGTCTGTTGCCAAGAACATCAATATTTACAATACAGAGCCCCTGAAGATGTTTATCTTAGCTGTGTTCCTATGTATTACCACTCAAATGTATGTATGTGTGGTACGTATCCAGAAATCCATTCAAGCACTGTATAGTACATGTCTCTATAGCAACAGTCATAATATAACTTGGTGCTGGTGTGGGGACATACTCCTAACGATACTAAGGTTTAATGCAGAGGTTAAGTTGTCAGAGAGTTTTCACAATGAGTTCATTTAGACTGGATGCTCTGGAGTTAGTTCTGGAGATTCAGTACGAGTGTGTGTGTGTTTAGTCCACTCAGCACCACAAAGCCCTCAAATTAAATGATGGATCACTCAGCATGGGTCGGGGTACATAACGCTCACCCATTGGCCCCTTCCCTCTTCCCAGTCAGCCATTTGAAAATGTCAATGGATTCGGAGGTGCCTTTCTGCTCCCCACAACAAAGGCCAACCATCAGCGCTGACTAACACCTCTAACACAGCCCTCAACAGGCTGACAACCTCTAACACAGCCCTCAACACCACGTTTAGTAGGGGTTTTTTTTCAGCTGTTTGGCCACACATTTTCATGCTGCAGCAAACATAAAAATGTCTAAATGAATGGCCGTGTATCTTGGGTTATCTTCAATTAATTGGGACTATTTTGATGAAGTTTATACTGGCTATAAACACTGTAAAACACACACAGAGCATGGAGCATACAGATAAAAAGTAATCACTGTTTTAAACATTGTTAAGTGACTGTCCCTGGACAGAGCATTTGTAAGATAAGAGCAAATACAGATCAACACAACCCCAGGGTGCCCTGTCCGTGCTAATCCGGTTTCCCAGAAGTCACACGCGCACAGCGCTACACACACAGCCAGGCTGAAAACAGTGTGTAAGACCCCCATATCAAGACAAATAGGGTGACAATATCAGCTGAGAGAGAGAGCGAGACAGAGAGCACCATGACTGAGTGCGTACCGCTCTGTCCAGCAGTGCACAATCACCCAGCTGGCTGGTGTGTTTACAGACATATTCAATCAATCCTATCCCAGTCTGCTGTTCCCACATGCTTCAAGAGGGCCACCATTGTTCCTGTTTAAAAAGCTAAGGCAACTGAGCAAAATGACTACCGTAGCACTCACTTCCGTCATCATGAAGTGCTTTGAGAGACTAGTCAAGGACCCATATCACCTCCACCTGACACCCCTAGACCCACTCAATTTGCTTACCGCCCGAATAGGTCCACAGACTTGCAATCTCAACTACACTGCCCTAACCCATCTGGACAAGAGGGTACCCATTTAAGGATAATGTTCAATGACTGCAGCTCAGCATTTAACACCATAGTACCCTCAAACTCGTCATTAAGCTCAAGACCTTGGGTTCGACCCCACCCTGTGCAACTGGGTCCCTGGACTTCCTGACCGGCTGCCCCCAGGTGGTGAGGGTAGAAACAACATCTCCACCCCGCTGATCCTCAACACTGGGGGCACCACAAGGGTGCGTTCTCAGCCCTCTCCTGTTCACCTACGACTGCATGGCCATGCACACCTCCAACTCAATCATCACGTTTGCAGACGACACTACAGTGGTAGGCTTGATTACCAACAACGACAAGACAGCCTACAGGGAGGAGGTGAGGGCCCTCGGAGTGTGGTGTCAGAAAATAACCTCACACTCAATGTCAACAAAACAAAGGAGATAACTGTGGACTTCAGGAAACAGCAGAGGGAGCAGTCCCCCATCCACATCGACAGGACAGTAGTGGAAAAGGTGGTAAGTTTTAAGTTCCTCTGTGTACATCCCGGACAAACTGAAATGATCCACCCACACAGACAGCGTGGTGAAGAAGAGGCGCAGCCACGCCTCTTCAACCTCCAGGAGGCTGAATAAATTCAGCTCGTCACAAAAACACTTAAACTTTTACCATCCTGTCGGGCTGTATCACCGCCTGGTACGTCAACTGCTCTGCCCACAACCGTAAGTCTCTCCAAGGGTAGTGAGGTCTGCAAAACGCATCACTGGGGACAAACTACCTGCCCTCCAGGACACCTACACCACCCGACGTCACAGGAAGGCCAACAACCACCAGAGCCACTGCCTGTTCACCCCGCTATCATCCAGAAGGCGAGGTCAGTACAGGTGCATCAAAGTAGGGACTGAGAGACTGAAAAATAGCTTCTATCTCAAGGCCATCAGACTGTTAAACAGCCACCACTAACATTGAGTGGCTGCTGCCAACATACTGACTAATCTCTAGCCACTTTAATAATGAAAATTGGATGTAATAAATGTATCACTAGACACTTTAAACAATGCCACTTAAATATTGTTTACATACCCTACATTACTCATCTCATATGTATATACTGTACTCTATACCATCTACTGCATCTTGCCTATGCTGTTCGGCCATCGCTCATCCATATATTTTTATGTACATATTCTTACTCATTCCTTTACACTGGTGTGTGTATAAGGCAGTTGTGAAATTGTTAGATGACTTGTTAGATATTACTGCATGGTCGAACTAGAAGCACAAGCATTTCACTACACTCACAATAACATCTGCTGACCATGTTTATGCATAAATAAAACTGGATTTGATTTGTTTGTTGGCTTGGGTGTTCTTCCAACATGCAGGACTTGATCTCTATGGCTCAGCTCTACAATAGAACACTACAAGCAATACACCAAGTTGTTCTGTGTGTAGATGACCTCCAGTTCTGATACAGGAATTTAGCAACACTAGTGTAACTTTACCGAAACCAGGTTTTTCACATTCCTGTTTGGAGCGTTCAGATTTCCTGCTTATTCCCTCCCGATTCCAGTGATCTTCCAACCAGGATTTCTGGAAAAGTTTTTGGGGAAGTTCCCAGAATTTCAGAACCCTAGTAAAGAACTGTGCCTCCTCATGGACTGACCATGAGCCAAAACACATGAGACGTTTCAGAGCCCCTCACTGTCTAGGAACAGGGCTTCCATCCCATCCCAGAGAAAGAGCTGCTTTGATGCCATGCCAGACATTTCTTGTATATAAAATTATGAAAGCGCTTCCATGTGAGCTGTGCGTGTGGGAGGGGGACTACCCTACAGTCCACACACTTACCCCCTCCCACACATACCCATATGAGCCCCTGGTTACTGGTAGAGTGAAGGAACTACCCAACTACAGGGAAGTGTCACGGACACATCTCTCTTTGACAAGCTCCAGCTCTACACTGATCGATGTGTCCAACACTTCCACACAGCTGTGACTGTGTGTACACCAATTCTGTTTCCTACAATGGTGATATTCCATCTGTACTAAAATCTACACTCAGCAGAAGAAGAAACGTGACCCACACTGAGTGAATCCCCCTTCTACTTCCCACTGTTCATCAGAAACACAATCTGCAGACCATTCCAACTGCTTTCTTTATGTCCCTGGACTGGACTGACTGTTCCATCTGTCTTCTTCATACAACAGCATTAAATGTTCAGACATATGTTCCACTGACTCGCCAGCCGTGTTGCCTGCTTTATGGCAACACAGAGTCTACGTTCCAAATGGCACCCTATTCCCTTCATAGTGCACTACTTTACCTTAGGGGGGCAGGTCAAAAGTAGTGCACTATCTAGGGCATAGGGTGCCATTTGAGACGTATAAACAGAGTTATTTTGGCTAGACATGGTTTTGATATTCCCAATGTGAAGGCTGGGCCCCATCGTTAATGCAATGTCTGCTGATGTCTGCCGCCTTGTAGGACCAGCAGGGAAACCAAACGTCCACGCTGTCAAATTAAAACTATTTTCAAAGTCTCTTCAACACAGAGATTTATAGTCACGGGGAGAAAAGATGTACAATTCCTTTCATTAAAAGACCTGAGTCCTGCCAATGCAATGGTTGTGCATGTGTAGCCTACAGTAGAACTTTAACGTGTATTAAAGGTTTGGTCTAGAACTAATCAATATGGACAACATCTACAATGTTCATCCACCTTCAGAACCAGCTGAACGAGGAGGAATAGAGCTACATTAGAGAGAGAACTTTCCATGGGAATAAAACAACAGATCTCCAGTTCTTCTGTCTGCCTTCTAATTCTGTTACATAAGAGGTCTATTAGTAATACTGCCAGTCAGGCCTCCTTCCTCATCCCTAATGAAGACCGTTCCACATTCCTGATGAAGGTCTGGTCCTACCATAGGAGGAAAGGAACCACTCTCTCTCTCTGGTTAGGTCCTAAGCTGGGCCGGGGATGAACTGGGGCTGGGCCGGGGATAAACTGGGGCTGGGCCGGGATGAACCGGGGCTGGGCCGGGATGAACCGGGGCTGGGCCGGGATGAACCGGGCTGGGCCGGGATGAACCGGGCTGGGCCGGGATGAACCGGGGCTGGGCCGGGATGAACCGGGCTGGGCCGGGGATAAACCGGGGCTGGGCCGGGATGAACCGGGCTGGGCCGGGATGAACCGGGCTGGGCCGGGATAAACCGGGCTGGGCCGGGATGAACCGGGGCTGGGCCGGGGATGAACTGGGGCTGGGCTGGGGATAAACTGGGGCTGGGCCGGGATAAACTGGGGCTGGGCCAGGGCAGTTTTCAATAGTTTTCCATATCAAAGCACCGGGAGGGGCTCCTCTCTTACATGAAATGGGTTGAAAAAGAGATTCACAGGGAGGAAGAGGAAGAAGAACTGAAACAGAATAATAAAATAGTGACTGAGGTTGGTTCACAGAGGAGATCCCCTGCTAGACAGAATGACAAACCAGACAAGATTCCTCACGAGTTCACTGCACTGGTAGGAGCGATGGTAGCCAATCACAGGCGGTAGCTGGCACCTTAATTGGGAGAGCAGGCTCATAGTAATGGCTAGAAAGGAATATGAAATGGTATAAACCACATCAGACCCATGGTTTCCTTGTGTTCGACACTCTTCCATTCTAGCCATTATTATGGCCGTTCTCCCTCAGCAGCCCCTGTAGTCAATGAGAGATGGGCCTCTCCCCCAGTTAACTGTCTAATGTACTGTGGAATCATTGACTGAATGTTCATAGCTGTCAGTGTAGTCAATAACGGCAACAGTGGCTTTTATTTCAGTGACTGAGACAATGTCTGAAAACACATGAACCTATAGCCTGTAGCAGTGTCTCATCAGATCGTCCTGACATTAGATGAATTACAGACAGAGACTAAACTGGTTAGTGACAGGATGGGAGTGTCATCACACAAAAGGCTTCTCTTCTAACCACTAACCTCTTATTGTCCTGTTGATTAGAGGATGAGTTATATGACATTTTAGAGGAATGCATTAAGCTGCACAGCAAACTAGGTTGGCTATCCAAATGACTCAAGGCCTAAACATACCAGCAACTTTCAAATTTCCTCATTATAGAATAATCAAGTCTTCCTATCCTAATGTAATCTACAAAAAGGTTTGGGTTTGGTGAGTCTTTACTGAATGTTCTACACTGTCATCACATGGCAACCAGTGGCCACGCCCTCGTAACCCCTGACCCCAAGCCTGAGGGAGAAACAGACAACAGCAACAATGCAGTGACGGGCTTCCGTCCCTTCCACCTTGTGACCTTCTGTTGGAACAAAGTGAACACAGAGAGAAGAGAGACAGAGAGAGAGAGAGACAGAGAGAGAGAGACAGAGAGAGAGACAGAGAGAGAGACAGAGACAGAGAGAGACAGAGAGAGAGACAGAGACAGAGAGAGACAGAGAGAGACAGAGAGAGACAGAGAGAGAGAGAGAGACAGAGAGAGAGAGACAGAGAGAGAGAGAGAGACAGAGAGAGAGAGACAGAGAGAGAGAGACAGAGAGAGAGACAGAGAGAGAGAGAGAGAGAGACAGAGAGACAGAGAGACAGAGAGAGAGAGACAGAGAGAGAGAGAGAGAGAGAGAGAGAGAGACAGAGAGAGACAGAGAGACAGAGAGAGAGAGAGACAGAGAGAGACAGAGAGAGAGACAGAGAGAGAGAGAGAGACAGAGAGAGAGAGAGACAGAGAGACAGAGAGAGAGAGAGAGAGAGCACAACATTCTCTCAGCTTAAACATTGAATGGATATGGACCTCCTACTTGTTCTGACCAAAGGCCATTCACAACTAGAAAAGGGAAACTGCTTTTTAGACAATAAGTTACATAAGGTATCGTAGTGAGTTGAGTTTCTAGTCAAACGGCTGGCAGGGAAAAATAAATACAAATCTAACCAAAACTATGTCCACACTATGGGCCCTGGTCAAAAGTAGTGCACTATTTACAGAATAGGGTGCCATTTGGGATGCACTCTATGTCTGAGGTGGTTAACTTCAACCCAACCTACTTACATTTACATTTACATTTAAGTCATTTAGCAGACGCTCTTAACCACTTGTTGTCATGGCTATTCAGATGCTGGATTTCTTTGCCCCACTACAAGGCAGGAATGTTCAACCATCTCACTGAGCTGGTGTTACAGTGTTCTCTGTAACATTCAACGTTCTCACCAGAGACTGTAGAGAGAAGTAGTAGACAAGAGGATGAATGGGTAGAACAAATAGAAAGTGTCTGTGGGGGTGTGGGAATACAGAGAGAATGTGTGTAGTCCATCCTCAACATGTCTCCCAGATGACTCTGCTCTGCTGAAGGCTAACGTCACAACATTCTGACTGGCCTTCCACTGAGTAAAGACTTCCTGTCTGTTTCTCTATTGGGAGCAGGCACTCCTACACCACACTGTCTGCACCGGAGTCAGGACAGGAGTGTATTGA